>NC_053495.1:200915680-201093692 GCF_905171775.1 Rana temporaria | reverse complement strand
CGCATTGGGAAGCGTCCACGGGACGTCGTATGCGCCGTTCGTTCGGCCCATCATTTGCATGGGGTCACGGTTCATTTAAATGGATCACGCCCACTTCCACCTACTTTGCATTAGGCAGGCTTACGCCTAGGAATTTACGTTACTCCGGCGCAACGTTGGGAGCAAGTGCTTTGTGCTGAATACTGTGCTCGCCGCTCTGCGCTACGTCGGCGTAGCGTATATTCGATACGCTATGCGCCGAGGTATGTGAATCCAGGCCAATATGTTCACAAAAAATATACTAAAATCATTGGGGCAGATTCAGGTACCTTTGCGCCGTTTTTTACGGAGGCGCAGGGCAACGTTTTTGCCCTGCGCCCCCGCAAATTTTCTGCGCTACCCGCGATTCACAGAGCAGTAGCTCCGTAAATTGCGTGGGCGCTCCGAGAAAATGCCCGGCGTAAGCGCGCGCAATTTAAATGATCCCGTAGGGGGCGGGAATCATTTAAATTAGGCGCGTTCCCGCGCCGATCGTAGAGCGCATGCTCCATCGGGAAACTTTCCCGACGTGCATTGCGGCAAATGATGTCGCAAGGACATCATTTGCTTCAAAGTGAACGTGAATGGCGTCCAGCGCCATTCACGATTCACTTACGCAAACTACGTAAAGTTCAAATTTCTCGACGCGGGAACGATGGGTATACGTAACATTGGCTGCCCCTGATAGCAGGGGCAGCCTTACGTGAAAACCGCCGTACGCAAACGACGTAAACTGCGTACGCAGGGCTCGCGTAACGTTGTGAATCGCCGTTAGTATGCAATTTGCATACTATACGCTGAGCACAACGGGAACGCCACCTAGCGGCCATCGCAAGAATGCAGCCTAAGATATGCGGGCATAAGAGCCTTATGCCGCGCATATCTTAGGCTGCAGTCGGCGTAACGAGGTTCCTGAATCAGGAGCATTCGTTACGCCGGCGCAAGTAAGCAATTGCGCTGCGTAACTATGGTTACGCAGGCGCAATTGCTCTCTGAATCCAGGCCATTATTAGCAGACACAAACATAAGATGGAACCTGGGAAAATTAACCTGTTTTCTTAAATTTCTTTATTTAAATGCATATTTTTTTTTAAATTTATACAATTTAAAAATAATATTTATTACACTGTTAATTTTTTTTATTTATTTTTTATTTACAGGACACGGAAGCTGGCAGTGCCACGGGAGGGGGGGGGGCAGCAGTGAGGCACACTGGGGGGGGGGGGGATCAGAAGTAAGCAGAACATGAAGGGGGAAGCAATTGCAGGAACAATGCCCTGTGTCTATGTCTCTGCCTGCAGCAGCTGAAAGCCGGCAGGAGGGAGAGAAACTGGCTTTCAGGTGCTGTAGAGAGCCGCACAGGGCATCTTTCTCTAATTGGCCCAACCACACCGATTCCTCCTGCTGTTGCTCCCCCCCCTGTGTGCCCGGGCCCCCTACGGGAGGACTGGTGGTCCCCCCCCCCTATCAGCAGCCTTGCCTGCTTGCACTTCAGTGGGAGGAGAAGATGTTGTAGGGGTGTGGCTATGAGCATTGTCACTGCTGATAGCTTGTCAGTCAGTAGCCACAACTAGTCCCGCCCACTGCTTTCAGGATTGACAGCGCAGCCTCTGCTTCTGAAGCCCTCCCACTGTGAGCTGCAGTACCTGGGAGGGGGAACATGTGAGACCCAATTATAGGAGGATTTGGCTTCTATACTAGAGAAAGTAAAGGACGTCTTCTGTTCACTTTATGAGGCCTGTGCATCACATAGTAAGTGGATTTGGCGCTTGTTTAGACTGTTAACCACTTCAAGACTAAGCCTAGTTGGGAGCATGAAATTGTCCAAAATGTCTTGGTATGCTGACGCTTTAAGAGTTCCCCTCACTGGAACTAAGGGGCCAAGCCCAACCCCTTAAAAACAACCCCTCCACCAAAAGTCTCTGCTCTAATTCATCCCAAAGGTGTTCTACAGGGTTGAGGTCAGGACTCTGTGCAGGCCAGTCACGTTCCTCCACCCCAAACGCTCTCATCCATGTCTTTATGGACCTTGCTTTGTGAACTGGTCCAAATCATTTGGTGGAGGGGGGATTATGATATGAGGATGTTTTTCAGGGGTTGAGCTTGGCCCCTTAGTTCCAGTGAAGGGATCTGTTAAGGTGTCAGCATACCAAGACATTTTGGACAATTTCATGCTCTAAACTTTTTGGTAAAGGTTTGGGGACGGCCCCTTCCTGTTCCAACATGACTGCACACCAGAGCACAAAGCAAGGTCCATAAAGACATGGATGAGTGATGGCGGGAGAGGAGGGAAGCCAGAAGCACTGCGCGGGGTAAAGGGGCACACAGGGGGGCCCGGACAGCAGATGCAAAGGGGGTGCATGTGCTCGAACCAACCCCCCAGCAGTGCAGCAGAGAGAGGAAAAAGTGGAGAAGCTGGCAGTGCTGCAGGGGGCGGTAGAAGAGGATCATTGTCTGCAATAAGAACGTACAGCCGGCCCTTCTGCTCAGCAGGTGCCGGGCTCCCGTTTTGAACTGATGGGGCCCAGGCCCAATACAAGAGGGCTGGCTGTAATGCCTTATCAGCGGCCCTGGCTACATGAATCATTTGCCCTTACTCAAGATGGCCAAGGCCATAAATTCTAGGGGGGTTTTCAAAGTAATTTCTCCACCAAATAAAGCATGGAGACATGGACGGATAGATGGTGACATGGAGGGATTGATGGAGACATGGACGGATTGATGGAGACATGGACAGATTGATGGTGACATGGACAGGTTGATGGAGACATGGACAGATTGATGGTGACATGGATGGATAGATGGAGACATGGAGGGATTGATGGAGACATGGATGGATAGATGGAGACATGGAGGGATTGATGGAGACATGGACGGATAGATGGAGACATGGACGGATAGATGGAGACATGGAGGGATTGATGGAGACATGGAAGGATTGATGGAGACATGGACGGATTGATGGCGACATGGATGGATAGATGGAGACATGGATGGATAGATGGTGACATGGAGGGATTGATGGAGACATGGATGGATAGATGGAGACATGGATGGATAGATAGAGACATGGAGTGATTGATGGAGACATGGACGGATTACGTAATGGAGACATGGACATGGACATGGACGGATAGATGGAGACATGGAGGGATTGATGGAGACATGGAGGGATTGATGGAGACATGGACGGATTGATGGTGACATGGACGGATAGATGGAGACATGGAGGGATAGATGGAGACATGGACGGATAGATGGTGACATGGAGGGATTGATGGAGACATGGACAGATTTATGGAGACATGGATGGATAGATGGAGACATGGAGGGATTGATGGAGACATGGACAGATTTATGGAGACATGAAGGGATTGATGGAGACATGGAGGGATTGATGGAGACATGGAGGGATTGATGGAGACATGGATGGATTGATGGAGACATGGACGGATTGATGGAGACATGGAGGGATTGATGGAGACATGGACGGGTTGATGGCGACATTGACGGATTGTTGGAGACATGGACGGATTGATGGAGACATGGAGGGATTGATGGAGACATGGAGGGATTGATGGAGACATGGACGGATTGATGGAGACATGGACGGATTGATGGTGACATGGACGGATTGTTGGAGACATGGATGGATAGATGGAGACATGGACGAATTGATGGAGACATGGACGGATTGATGGTGACATGGACGGATTGTTGGAGACATGGACGGATTGATGGAGACATGGATGGATAGATGGAGACATGGACGGATTGATGGAGACATGGACGGATTGTTGGAGACATGGACGGATTGATGGAGACATGGACGGATTGATGGAGACATGGACGGATTGATGGTGACATGGAGGGATTGATGGAGACATGGATGGATAGATGGAGACATGGACGGATTGATGGAGACATGGACGGATTGATGGAGACATGGACGGATTGATGGTGACATGGAGGGATTGATGGAGACATGGAGGGATTGATGGAGACATGGATGGATTGATGGAGACATGGAGGGATTGATGGAGACATGGACGGATTGATGGAGACATGGAGGGATTGATGGAGACATGGACGGGTTGATGGCGACATTGACGGATTGTTGGAGACATGGGGGGGTTGATGGAGACATGGAGGGATTGATGGAGACATGGAGGGATTGATGGAGACATGGACGGATAGATGGTGACATGGACGGATTGATGGAGACATGGACGGATTGATGGTGACATGGAGGGATTGATGGAGACATGGACGGATTGATGGTGACATGGACGGATAGATGGTGACATGGAGGAATTGATGGAGACATGGATGGATTGATGGAGACATGGAGGGATTGATGGAGACATGGAGGGATTGATGGTGACATGGACGGATTGATGGAGACATGGACGGATTGATGGTGACATGGAGGGATTGATGGAGACATGGACGGATTGATGGTGACATGGAGGGATTGATGGAGACATGGACGGATTGATGGTGACATGGACGGATAGATGGTGACATGGAGGAATTGATGGTGACATGGAGGGATTGATGGTGACATGGAGGGATTGATGGTGACATGGAGGGATTGATGGTGACATGGACGGATTGATGGAGACATGGACGGATTGATGGTGAAATGGACGGATTGATGGTGACATGGAGGGATTGATGGAGACATGGAGGGATTGATGGAGACATGGATGGATTGATGGAGACATGGACGGATTGATGGTGAAATGGACGGATTGATGGTGACATGGAGGGATTGATGGAGACATGGAGGGATTGATGGAGACCTGGACGGATTGATGGAGACATGGACGGATTGATGGTGAAATGGACGGATTGATGGTGACATGGACGGATTGATGGAGACATGGAGGGATTGATGGTGACATGGAGGGATTGATGGTGACATGGACGGATTGATGGAGACATGGACGGATTGATGGAGACATGGATGGATAGATGGAGACATGGAGGGATTGATGGAGACATGGAGGGATTGATGGTCACATGGACGGATAGATGGTGACATGGAGGGATTGATGGTGACATGGAGGGATTGATGGTGACATGGAGGGATTGATGGTGACATGGAGGGATTGATGGTGACATGGACGGACAGATGGGAAAATTTGCTTTGAATATTAAAAATTAATTAAATCGTGTTTTTGGTGTGTGGTGCTCATACGCAGTGAAGATCTGTTTTAATACTCAGAAATGATCTCTCCTTTATACCGGGAGGAGGCGCGGGGCTTTGGACGCATCCTAAGTGGCAGGTGCCAGCCTATGGGCACCTCAGGTGGTGTCGCAAATTCTGCGATTCAGCATGTCCTGTTTTGGTGGCGCAGCTGCGCTTCCTCCTCGAGTTGCCCGGCTGCTGCTAGTTACTAATTAGCTTTCTGCCGGACCAAAATTTCTCTCCCCCAGGATCCTGGTTGCGCTGGGTGAGAGTGCCAGTTGGGCCCGCGATTAAATTAGAAAAACAAAATTAACAGGAAAAAAAAAAGGAGAAGAAGAGGAAACAAGTCAACTGGGGCCAGAGACGGTGTTCCAAGGCTGCGGCAGAGGTGGATCATTTTTTGGAGGTTTATGTCGCCTGTTCTTTTACTGAACGCCAAATTTCGGTGCTAGAGGGTGCTGCTGCCTCACCTCTTCCAAAAAAACAAGGGAAATGAAAACTTCCAGCCGCTACAAAGTATCAAATGCTGCGACCATCTGGACTGGAAACCGCGACAGGCTGAGATTCTAGAAAGGATTTTTTTTCTCTTTCTCTGATATAAAAATATTTCTTGGCAGAAGCAATCTGGAAGGGGGGGGGGGATCTTTTATATAAAAGTATTAAGGCGAATTTAATCCACAGCAAAAAAAAAGCGACACAGCAAAAAAAAAAAAAAAAAGGCGCTAATGCCTCGGTACGGATGGTGACATATTTCTAGGAATGTTTATAGGAGACGAAGGCTGCGAGCGCGGAATTGTACTTTTGGGACTCGTGTGTGTAGGAATTACACGCGGCTCTTCTAAAAGGGGAGAGAGGAGAAAAAATTACTTCAGTAGAGGCAACAGTGAAGTTACGAGCTGGAAAAGTTTCGGCTGAGTTTTTAATGGT
Organism: Rana temporaria; assembly: GCF_905171775.1. Classification (NCBI taxonomy): domain Eukaryota; kingdom Metazoa; phylum Chordata; class Amphibia; order Anura; family Ranidae; genus Rana; species Rana temporaria. The sequence goes on along the minus strand of NC_053495.1, from coordinate 201,087,553 downwards.
CATTGTTCAGGTCATGGTCCCCTCCCCCCCCGCCCCGGGAAATGTCCACCAAATTTCAGATAATCATATGCATTTCATATACATATAGTCATCTTTTATTTATTTATATTATATTTATATATTTACAGTATATAGTTCATATTCATATAGTAATTTTAATATTTATTTATATTAATTATATATTTATAAAGTCTTGTTCATATAGTCATATTTATATAGTCGCATTTTTATTTATTTATATTATTTTTAAATATTTAAATTCATATTGTTCATATTTATATACACTGGGCCAGATTCAGGTACACTTGCGGCAGCGTAACGTATCGTCTTTACGTTACACCGCCGCAAGTTTTCAGCGCAAGTGCCTGATTCACCAAGCACTTGCGTGTAAACTTACAGCGGTGTAACGTAAAGCCGTCCGGCGCAAGCCCGCCTAATTCAAATGGGGCGTGTACCATTTAAATTAGGCGCGCTCCCGTGCCGGACGTACTGCGCATGCTCCGTTTTGAAATTCCCGCCGTGCTTTGCGCGATGTGACGTCATTTTTTAGAACGGCGATGTGCGTAGCGTCCATTCGTATTCCCGGACATCTTACGCCAAAACAAAAAAAAATTGAAATTCGACCCGGGAACGACGGCCATACTTTAACATGGCTCGACTAAAGTTAAGCCATGTTAAAGCAGGTGTAAATTTGCGACGGGAAAAAATGACTAGCGACGACGTAACGAAAACCGTCGTGGATCGGCGTAAATGCTCATTAGCATACCCGACGCAGGAAAACAACGCAAACTCCACCCAGCGGCGGCCGCGGTATTGCATCCTAAGATCCGATGGTGTAAGTCAATTACACCTGTCGGATCTTAGGGATATCTATGTGTAACTGATTCTATGAATCAGGCGCATAGATACTCTGAGAGATACGACGGCGTATCAGAGATACGCCGTTTTATCTCTTCTGTGAATCTGGCCCATAGTTCATAGTCATATAGTCATATTTATTTATATGAATTATATATTTATAAAGTCATATTCCTATAGTCATATTTTTTTTTATTTATATTGGGCCAGATTCACGTAGGAGAGCATATCTTTAGTTGGGCGTAGCGTATCCGATTTACGCTACGCCGCCGCAACTTAGACAGGCAAGTGCAGTATTCACAAAGCACTTGCTCCGTAAGTTGCGGCCGTGTAGCGTAAATCGGCCGGCGTAAGCGTGCTTAATTCAAATGTGGAAGAGGTGGAAATGAGCCGTGACCCCATGCAAATGAAGCGCTGATCGTACGGCACATGCACGCGCATGCTCAGTATCACGTCGAATTTACTCCATAAGATACGCCAGGCCCAATGCCTGTGACGTGAACGTAACCTACGCACAGCCCCATTCACGTACGACTTACGTAAACGACGTAAAAAGATACACTTGCCGACGTCCATACTTTGCATTACCTACGCCTCATATAGCAGGGGTAACTTTACGCCGGACGTAAGCCTTACGTAAACGGCGTAGCGGGCGCAAGTACGTTCATGAATCGGCGTATCTACCTAATTTACGTATTCGACGTGTAAATTTATGGAAGCGCCCCTAGCGGCCAGCGTAAATATGCACCCACGATACGACGGCGTAGGAGACTTACGTCGGTCGGCTGAAGCCATATTTCAGGCGTATCTTGTTCCCAGAATACCGCGCAGAGATACGACGGCGCAACTTTAATATTACGCGGCGTATCAATAGATACGCCAGCGTAACTCGATCATGAATCTGGCCCATTATATTTAAATATTTAGATTCATATAGTTCATATTTATATACACTGTAGTCATATTTTTATTTATTTTTATTATATTTATATATTTCATATTTATATAGTCCTATTTTTATGTATTTATATTGTTCATATTCATATAGTCATATTTATATAGTAATATTTAGGGTTGTCCAGATACCGATACCAGTATCGGTATCGGGACCGATACCGAGTATTTGCGGGAGTACTCGTACTCGCGCAAATACCCCCGATACCTAAATAGAATACTTTCCCCCCCTTTCCCCCCCGCCGCTGCCGCCGCATCGCACCGCCACATCAAGGGACATGGCTAGAGGGACATTGCTGCATATGTGAGGGACATGGCTAGAGGGACATTGCTGCATATGTGAGGGACATGGCTGCATATGTGAGGGACATGGCTAGAGGGACATGGCTGCATATGTGAGGGACATGGCTAGAGGGACATTGCTGCATATGTGAGGGACATGGCTAGAGGGACATTGCTGCATATGTGAGGGACATGGCTAGAGGGACATGGCTAGAGGGACATGGCTGCATATGTGAGGGACATGGCTAGAGGGACATGGCTGCATATGTGAGGGACATGGCTGCATATGTGAGGGACATGGCTAGAGGGACATGGCTGCATATGTGAGGGACATGGCTAGAGGGACATGGCTGCATATGGGGGGGACATGGCTGCATTTGGGGACACATTTAAAAAAGTATCGGTATTCGGTATCGGCGACTACTTGAAAAAAAGTATCGGTACTTGTACTCGGTCCTAAAAAAGTGGTATTGGGACAACCCTAGTAATATTTTTATTTATATTATATTTATATATTTCATATTTATATAGTCATATTCATATAGTAATTTTTTTATTTTATATATTATATTTATATATTTAGATTTGTGTTTTTCATATTCATATAGCCTGCCACCAGATGCAGATTGTCAATTGCCACATCGCCTGTCATCAGATGCAAGTTGTCATTTGCCAGTGGCCATCTCTCTGCTCGCCCACCCACTCCCGCCCCGCCGAGTCACCCACCAGCCTGCTCCCTGACCCACCCACCAGCCTGCTCACCCGCCCGCCCGCCAGCCTGCTCACTCACGGCGCCCCGCCAGCCTGGTCACTCACCCGTCCTCCAGCCTGGTCACTCACCCATCCACCAGCCTGGTCACTCACCGGTCCGCCATCCTGGTCACTCACCCACCAGCTAGCCTGCTCACTCACTCACCTGCCAGCTGGCTCAGTCACCCGCCTGCCAGCCTGCTCACTTACCCATCCGCCAGCCTGCTCACTTACTCACCCGCCCGCCAGCCTGCTCACTCACTCACCCGTCCGCCAGCCTGCTCACTCACCCATCCGCCAGCCTGGTCACTCACCCGTCCACCAGCCTGGTCACTCACCCACCCGCCAGCCTGCTCACTCACCCGTCTGCCAGCCTGCTCACTCACCCGTCTGCCAGCCTGGTCACTCACCCGCCAGCCTGCTCACTCACCCGTCCACCAGTCTGCTCACTCACCCGCCCACGAGCCTGCTCACTCACCCGCCCGCCAGCCTGCTCACTCACCCGCCAGCCTGCTCACTCACCCGCCAGCCTGCTCACTCACCTGTCCGCCAGCCTGCTCACTCACTCACCCGCCAGCCTGCTCACTCACTCACCCGCCAGCCTGCTCACTCACTCACCTGTCCGCCTGCTCACTCACCCGTCCACCAGCCTGCTCACTCACCCGCCCACCAGCCTGCTTACTCAACCATCCGCCAGCCTGCTCACTCACCTGCCTGTCAGCCAGCTCACTCGCCCGCTAGCCAGCCTGCTCACTCACCCAACTGTCAGCCTGCTCACCCCGGATCCGCCCCTGTCACCACATCAAAGCTGCAATATATCACATATCACCCGCCCGCCAGCCTGCTCACTCACCCGTCCGCCACCCTGGCCACTCACCTGTCCACCAGCCTGCTCACTCACCCGCCCACCAGCCTGCTCACCCAGCCGCCCGCCAGCCTGCTCACTCACCCGCCAGCCTGCTCACTCACCTGTCCGCCAGCATGCTCACTTACCTATCCGCCAGGCTGGTCACTCACCTGTCCGCCAGCCTGGTCACTCACCCACTCGCCAGCCTGCTCACTCACCCGCCCACCATCCTGCTCTTTTACCCGCCCCCCAGCCTGCTCGCTCAACCGTCTGCCAGCCTGCTCACTAACTCATACGCCAGCCTTCTCCCTCACCCGTCCACCAGCCTGCTCACTCACTCCCCCGCCAGCCTGGTCACTCACCCGTCCTCCAGCCTGGTCACTCACCCATCCACTGTCAGCCTGCTCACCCCGGATCCGCCCCTGTCACCACATCAAAGCTGCAATATATCACATATCACCCGCCCGCCAGCCTGCTCACTCACCCGTCCGCCACCCTGGTCACTCACCTGTCCACCAGCCTGCTCACTCACCCGCCCACCAGCCTGCTCACCCAGCCGCCCGCCAGCCTGCTCACTCACCCGCCAGCCTGCTCACTCACCTGTCCGCCAGCATGCTCACTTACCTATCCGCCAGGCTGGTCACTCACCTGTCCGCCAGCCTGGTCACTCACCCACTCGCCAGCCTGCTCACTCACCCGCCCACCATCCTGCTCTTTTACCCGCCCCCCAGCCTGCTCGCTCAACCGTCTGCCAGCCTGCTCACTAACTCATACGCCAGCCTTCTCCCTCACCCGTCCACCAGCCTGCTCACTCACTCCCCCGCCAGCCTGCTTACTCGCCCGCCCACCAGCCTGCTCCCTGTCCCGCCCGCCAGTCTGCTCACTCACCCGCCCTTCAGCCTGATCACTCACCTGTCTTTTCTCAAGAATGGCTCTCCTGGGTGAAATCCCATACTTATACAGCTTTGCCCAGGAGAGCCACCAGAGGGCGCGCGAGCGCCGTCAGAGGCGTGCTTGCACAACGGGGATCCCAATGTTTGTGGCCGATGGGCGCGTTTGTCACCGGCCATGAGCGATCGCGTGCACGAGCGGCAGCATGGGGGTTTGTGTGTGTGTGTTAACACACAAATCCCTGTGCTTTCAGAGGAGAGAAGACAGATCATGTGTTGCTACAAAGCAGAAACAGCAATCTGTCATCTCTCCTAGTCAGTCCCATCCCCCCACAGTTAGAACACACAATAGGGAACACAGTTAACCCCTTGATCGCCCTGCCAGTGACATTTACATAGTAATCAATGCATTTTTATAGCACAGATTTTTTTGTAAATAAGTATGTTTTCTTCTTCAATGATGGGCACTGATATGGCTGCACTGATGGGCACTAGTAAGGTGGCACAGATAGGCACGATGAGGTGGCACCAATGAGGTGGCACTGATGATGGGCACTGATAGGTGGCACTGATAGGTGGCACTGTTATGCAGCACTGATGGGCACGATGAGATGGCACTGATGGGCACTGATGATGGGCACTGATAGCCGGCACTGATGGGTGGCACTGGTATGCAGCACTGATGGGCACTCATAGGCGGCACTGATGGGCACTCATAGGCTGCACTGATGGGTACTTATGGTTGGCACTGATGGGTACTTATGGGTGGCACTAATAGGTGACACAGATGGTCACTGATAGATGGGCATGGATGGGCACTGAGAGGTGGCACTGATGGACACTAATGGGTGGCACTACTGACACTGATGGGTGGCATTGCTGGGCATCACTTGTCTGTAGTGTTACATAATGTTGCCAGTCAGTGCCCATTTGTGAGCACTGACTGGCATATATTGGGCATATATTTTTATATGTGGAGGGGCATGGGGTACATACCTTGCCATCCGCATTTTGGTTGCTTCCCTGGTGGTCCTGGCGGCTTTCCTGGTGGTCCAGTGCGGGCATCCGCGGGGGGCTGCGCTAATAAACAATCAGTGCAGACCCCCCTTGTCAAGAGAGCCGCCGGTCGGATTTCCTCTACTCACATCTGTCAGACATCCCCACCCCCTCCCACCGCCTGCCGCGGCTCATACCGGGCCTCCCGTCCCACCGGGAGACGCGATCCGCCCCTTCCGGCGGCTAGAGACAGACTGACACAAAGCAGTCTCCTGTATGTAAATACGTCACAACGTCACAACGTCACTTTCGGTTTACTCAGCTGCCAATGACGCCGGTTTTAAAAAAAATACAGTATTCAGAATCACATGTTTGGCGATCTGAATACTTTGAAGTGCAAAGGAGGGATCGGGGGTCTTTTACTCCCCCCAATCCCTCCATAAAGAGTACTTGTCACCACTTATTACTGTCACAAGGGATGTTTATTTTTCTTGTGACAGCAATAAAAGTGGTCAAAACATTTTTTTTTTTTTAAAAACACAAATGTCAAAAATATATATAAATAAAATAAATAAGAAAAAAAAAAAAATTAAAGTGCTCCTGTAGGCGCTATAACTTTTGTTGCAAACCAATCAATAGACGCTTATTACGCAAATCTTCCTGGGGCTGAAGTGGTTAACGAATGAAATGGGACGGCAGCCATCCATATTTTTTTTTTTTTTCAGAATTAAAAACTATCAATAAATACTTTTGCGATTTGATCTGCATGGTCCCAAGTGCTGAAAACTTTGGGGCAGATCCACAGACAGAGTACGCCGGCGTATCTACTGATACTCCGGCGTACTTTCAAATTACCCGCATCGTATCTTTGGTTTGAATCCTCAAACCAAGATACAACACTATTCGTACGCCTTTGGATCTAAGATGCAATACTTCGGCGTCCGCTGGGTGGCGTTCACGTCGTTTTCCGCGTCGGGTATGCAAATTAGCTATTTCCGACGATCCACAAACGTACGCGCGACCGTCGCATTCTCTTACGTCGTCTCTAGTCGGCTTTTTCCGGCGTATAGTTAAATCTGCTATTTTGTGGCGTATAGATAGAATTGCCATGTTAAGTATGGCCGTCGTTCACGCGTCGAAATTTTAAAGTTTTTTTTTTTTTGCGTAAGTCGTCTGTGAATCGGGATGGACGTAATTCACGTCTAAGTTAAAAAAAATGACGTTGTTGCGACGTCATTTAGCGCAATGCACGGCGGGAAATTTAGAAACGGAGCATGCGCAGTTCATTCGGCGCGGGGACGCGCTTCATTTAAATGAAACACGCCCTCTTAATCGCCGATTTGAAATCCGCCGCCAGAGATATACTAGCCCGCCGTAACTTACGGCGCAAATTCTTCCAGGATTCGAACCGGCCAAAAGTACGTTACAGCGGCGTAGCGTATCTCTGATACGCTGCGCCCATGTGGATCTGCCCCTAAAGTCCTATTCACTTCTCCAATATATAATGAGCAGGAGACCTCTTGATTCTTAAAAGACAAAAAAAAGACAAAAAAAAAAGAAACACCCCCACAATACTCAGAGGATACTCACGATAAATGCTCTAGCAAGCTGTGTTGTCTTGTATTAATAGCTCTTATAATGGTCTGCTGGCTGTTTTTTTACACTTGGCTGACATATGGGAGAGTGGAAGGAGGTGTTGTATATCACACATGTAACTCTGGCGCAATATGGCGTGTTGGAGATATAATAGTCTGCATTTGTTGCTTAGTATCTGAAGTGTCCTTCCCCGCAAGACTGCTAAAAGATCAAAGGGAAAGCGTGAAAAGACCGAATACAAGCAACACCGCGAGCAAAATATTTGTGAGCCCCGGATATCAAAGTAACAGAAGGGCAGCGACCAGACTGGGGGACTCGGGTCCCACTTCATGTCAGGGACAGAAGGCGCTTACATGCTTATAACATACAGAGGGGGGGGGGGGGGGGGAAGTTTGGTGCTTTCATCTATTTTTTTTTTATAGCACATGGTAATTCCTTTTATAATTATATATTTATGTGCTGGAGAGCGGCATTGATAAAAGTAATGATTTCTGTAGAATAACTCCAGAAAAAAAGTAAAATTTTATTAAAATTAGGTGCTACTAACAAAAGGTAAAAGTTAGTATAATATATACAGTATATACACTATATTGTCAAAAGTATTGGGACATTTTATTGTCAATAGACACACAGGCCCAGATTCACAAAGGAGATACGACGGCGTATCTCCAGATACGCCCTCGTATCTCTGAGTTGTGCCGTCGTATCTGTGCGCCTGATTCTTATGCCTAGTACACACGATAGGATTTATCCGCGGATACGGTCCTCCGGACCGTTTCCGCGGATAAATCCTCTGAGGATTTTGATCCGATGGAGTGTACACACCATCGGATCGAAATCCGCGCCGAATTCCCATCGCGATGACGTGTCGCGCCGTCGCCGCGATGATGACGCGGCGACGTGCGCGACGCTGTCATATAAGGAATTCCACGCATGCGTCGAATCATTACGACGCATGCGAGGGATGGGTTCGGACGGATCGATCCGGTGAGTCTGTACAGACCACCGGATCGATCCGCTGGAGCCGATTCCAGCGGATAGATTTGTTAGCATGCTAAGAAATTTTTATCCGCTGGAAATCGGTCGGCCCGAAATATATCCGCTGGATATCCGCTGGATCGTACACACCAGCGGATCTATCCGCTGAAACCGATCCGCGGATCAATTTCAGCGGATCGATCCTCTCGTGTGTACGGGGCCTTAGAATCAGTTACGCATAGATTTCTATTAGATCCGACCGGCGTAAGTCTGTTACGCCGTCGGATCTTAACTGCATATTTACGCTGGCCGCTAGGGGCGTGTACGCTGATTTACGCTTAGAAATATGTAAATCAGCTAGATACGCGAATTCACCGAACGTACGCCCGGCCGACACAGTACAGATACGCCGTTTACGTTAGGCTTTTCCCGGCGTAAAGGTACCCCTGCTATATGAGGCGTATATGCGGCGTACCAATGTTAAGTATGGCCGTCGTTCCCGCGACAAAATTAGAAAATTTTACGTCGTTTGCGTAAGTCGTCCCCAAAAAAAGTGCGCTTGTAAGACCGCTGCGCAAATATGGTGTGACAGAAAGTATTGCAACGACTGCCATTTTATTCTCTAGGGTGTTAGAATAAAAAATATATATAATGTTTGGGGGTTCTAATTAGAGAGAAGGAGATGGCAGTGAAAAAAACACATTAGAACTGCTGTTTTTTGCTACTTGTAATGTAATGTAACCTGTAATGCCAACGGCCACCACAAGATGGCCACTCCTAGATTCCTTCTGCAGGCCTCAGCTTCCTTCTGTGAAGGCCGCAAAGCCACGGCCTCAATTACCGGCCGGCCCGTTTTAACTGACACGGCCTCAATTACCGGTAATTTTAACTGACAATTGCGCGGTCGTGCGACGTGGCACCCAAACAAAATTGACCTCCTTTTCTTCCCACAAATAGAGCTTTTTTTTGGTGGTTTTTGATCACCTCTGTGGTTTTTATTTTTTGCGCTATAAACAAAAAAAGAGCAAAAATTTTGGGGAAAAAAGCAATATTTTTTACTTTTTGCTATAATAAATATCCCCAAAAAATATATATATAAAAAAAAAAATTCTTTCTCAGTTTAGGCCGATACGTATTCTTCTACATATTTTAGGTAAAAAAAAATCGCAATAAGCGTTTATTGATTGGTTCGCGCAAAAGTTATAGCGTCTACAAAATAGGGTATCGTTTTATGGCATTTTATTTTTATTAGTAATGTGATTTTTTATCGTGACTGCGACATTACGGCGGACACATCGGACACTTTTGACCCTATTTTGGGACCATTGTCATTTATACAGCGATCAGGGGCTCGGGTCGGCTCGGCTCTATTCGGCGCCGGTGCGCAGGCGCCGAATAGAGCCGAGCCGACCCAAGCTTCTTTCGGGAAGTCGTGACGCGCTGTATGCGCCGTCGTTTAGCATGTCAATCAATTGGCATGTCAATAGGAACGCCCACTCCCGCGGGATTCCCTACCCGGAAGCCGCGGTGAATTCTAACGATAAACGCTATCAACGGCGACAAAAAAAAAAAGGTCAGTGTAATTTTATTTGCAGAACTGGGCTGGATTTAGTGTTAGAAATGTTTTATAGGGTGAACCACCGCTTTTACCAGTAGGGGACGAGGAAGGGGTTAAGTGTGTCCTAGGGAGTGATTCTAGCTGTGTGGGGGGGGGGGGGCGGGCTACCAGTGACACGACATTGATCATTGCTTCCGATCACAGGAAGCAGTAGATCAGTGTCCTGTCACTATGCAGAACTCCATGACACGATCGCGGGACACTGGCGGACATTGCAGGCACGGTCACAGAGCTTGCGGCGGGCGCTCGCGCCCGCACGGCGGGTTTTTTAAACCAACATACAGGTACGTTGCTTTGCCCATAGGAGCCATTCTGCGGACGTGTATGTGTGTTACGCGGTCAACAAGTGGTTAAAAGACCTTGCCAGACTCATAGGCATCCACAACTCTGAGGGCCTTAGAGAGCTCTATTGGTGGGGACGTGACACACGATTGGCATGATTGGCATGACTCCACACAGGTCATAGAGATCACCAGACCCTAGATATGTGAGGTTTAAATAAGACAGCTTACACCCCCATACTCCCTAACGAGGTTCCTAATTATTGACACCCAATCTGGAACACCCGATTCTAGTTTCATGAATTTGAGGTAGTAGTAAATGTACAGGTGTACTTACTTTTGTCACATGACAAATCTGCCTTTGTGTAAATTTAAAGCGGGGTTCCAACCACAATTAGCATTTTTTAAATGTATGTCCTTTCATCCTGCGTTTTTATAATATAAAAACGCATATTTACAATCCGCCGCCGCTCCGCATAGTAATTCAAAAAAGATAGTTTATAAAACTATGTCCACACCGTTGTCATTTTGCTTGTGGGCATTGTGAAGCCCACAAGCACCCAGGGCCAAATTCACGTACAAGAGCGCCGGTGTAACGTAACCCGTTTACGATACACCGCCGCAAGTTTCCAGTTTTAGTGCCCCGATCCACAAAGCACTTACCTGGAAACTTGCGGCGGTGTATCGTAAAGAAGTCCGGCGCAAGGCGGGCCAATTCAAATGGGCGTGTGCCATTTAAATTAGGGCGCGCTCCCGCGCCGTACCTACTGCGCATGCTCCGTTTCGCAATTCCCGTTGTGCTTTGCGCGCCGTGACGTCATTTTTTCGAACGGCGACGCGCGTAGCGTACTTCCGTATTCCCGGACATGTTACGCAAACGACGTTAAATTTTAAATTTCGACGCGGGGACGACGGCCATACTTTAGACAGCAATACGATTGCTGAGTAAAGTTAGGGCAGGTCAAACGACGACTAACTTTGCGACGGGAAACTAGACTAGCGGCGACGTAGCGAACCCGAAAATCCGTCGGGAATCGCCGTAACTCCTAATTTGCATACCCGACGCTGGTTTACGACGCAAACTCCCCCCAGCGGCGGCCGCGGTACTGCATCCTAAGATCCGACAGTGTAAAACAATTACACCTGTCGGATCTTATGGATATCTATGCGTAACTGATTCTATGAATCAGCCGCATAGATAGAAACAGAGATACGACGGTGTATCTCTTTGGTGAATCTGGCACTTACTTCCTGGAAGTCTTGGATGGGGAGTGATAATTGGACAGCGCACTGCATCCTGGAAAATGATGACACACATTTCCCAGGAGCATTAGAGGGAGATGATGTCAGAATCCTAGGGCCCAGATTCAGTAAGCAATTGCGCCTGCGTAACCATAGGTTACGCAGCGCAATTGCTTACTTGCTCCGGCGTTACGAATGCTCCTGATTCAGGAACATCGTAACGCCGACTGCAGCCTAAAATCTGCGTGCTCTTATGCCCGCATATCTTAGGCTGCATTCTTGCGATGACCGCTAGGGGGCGCTCCCATTGTGATCAGCATATAGTATGCAAATTGCATACTAACACCGATTCACAAAGTTGCGCGGGCCCTGCGTACGCAAGGTACGGAGTTTCCGTACGGCGTCTTTAGCGTAAGGCTGCCCCTTCTAATAGTAGGGGCAGACAAAGCTAAAGTATACCCGCCCTTCCCGCGTCGCGACGTTCAAATTTTACGTCGTTTGCGTAAGTGATTCGTGAATGGCGCCATTCACGTTCACTTTGAAGCAAATGATGTCCTTGCGACGTCATTTGCCACAATGCACGTCGGGAAAGTTTCCCGACGGAGCATGCGCTCTACGCTCGGCGCGGGAGCGCGCCTAATTTAAATGATTCCCGCCCCCGGCGGGATCATTTACATTGCGCGCGCCTACGCCCTCGCGAATTTACGGAGCTACTGCTCCGCGAATCGAGGGCAGCGGCGCAAATTTGCGGGGGGCGCAGGGCAAAAATCGTTGCCCTGTGCCTCCACAAAAAAAGAGCAAATCTCTTTGAATCTGGGCCTAGGTGATTCCAAAGGCAGATTTCGTGGGACCGCATAGCAACAGGCATTTCCAGATGAGTAAAACATTTTTTTTTTTTTAGGTCTAATGAGCACAATAATGAAAAAAAAAATTTGGGATGGAAACTCCACTTTAAGATATGAGAATGAATACACCACGTCGAAGATGTTCAGGTATATCACCTTAATATGTAGACACTGCTTGTATGATGACGTGTATAGGCACATCACTGTGTATAGGCATCAAGAATACATGTATAGAAAACCTAGGAGTGGATGTATGACACTTTTTTTAGAAAATATTTTAAATACCTTTTAGGAATAATTGGCCTTTCCCGATTTCCCACTTCCTGTCTTGACAGGAAGTGGGAAAAAATCCACCTTTCACCAGCAGGAACACAAAGTGCAATAGCTTGACAGAGGCTCAGATCTATAATTAACATTTATAGGTAATAACCTAAATATCCAAATGCCCTCTGGGCCATCAGGAAGGAATTAATTTCTCCCTTTGCTGGATTAAATTGGACCATCATTTATAGAAGGTTTTTTATTTTGTTGCCTTTCTTAACTGTCAACTGTGGGTATAGGATTCTGTATATGGAGGTTTTCTATGTATTTTTCTATTGGTTGAACTAGATAGACTTGTGTCATTTTTCAACTATTGTACAGGATGCCAGGGATGGGCCCAGCGATGGGAGATACGTATCACCTTTGTTTGGGTTGTGATCCCTTTAACCACTTCCATACCGGGCACTTACGCACCTTCCTGCCCAAGCCAATTTTCAGCTTTCAGCACTGTCGCACTTTGAATGACAATTGCGCGGTCGTGCTACACTGTACCCAAACAATTTTTTTTATCATTTTGTTCCCACAAATAGAGCTTTCTTTTGGTGGTATTTGATCACCTCTGCGGTTTTTATTTTTTGCGCTATAAACAAAAGAAGAGTGACAATTTTAAAAAAAAACACAATATTTTTTACTTTTTTATTTAATAAATATCACAATTTTTTTTAAAAAAAACTTATTTTTTCCTCAGTTTAGGCCGATACGTATTCTTCTACATATTTTTGGTAAAAAAAATCGCAATGATCATATATTGATTAGTTTGCGCAAAAGTTATAGCGTTTACAAAATAGGTGATAGATTTATGGCATTTTTATTTTATTAATTTTTTTACTAGTATTGGCGGCGATTTGCGATTTTTTTACTGTCACCGTGACATTGCGGCGAACACATCGGACACTTTTGACACGTTTTTGGCGCCATTCACATTTATACAGCGATTAATGCGATAAATATGCACTAATTACTGTATAAATGTGACTGGCATTCAAGGGGTTAACACTAGGGGGTGAGGGAGGGGTTAATATGTATACCTGTATTGTGTTCTAACTGTGGGGGAAGGGGGGTGACTGGGGGAGGTGACCGATCTATGTCCCTATGTACAAGAGACACAGATCGGTCTCCTCTCTCCCCTGACAGGACGTGGAGCTCTGTGTTTACACACAGAGCTCCACGTCACTGCTCTGTCGTTACCGATCGCGGGTACCTGGCGGACATCGCGACCGCCAGGCACGCGCATCGGCATCTCGGGGACGCGCCCCCCAGTGGCCGGAGGAATACAGGACGTCAAAAGACGTCCTGTTGAATATTCAGAGTCACCGTGAAGCCGTCATTTGAAGATGGCCTGGTGCTCAAGTGGTTAAGGGGGGTGACAAAAGAAGAGAAGAGATTCTCACTCTAACTAATGTCCCGTTTTTCCAGGATTATTAAAGTGGAGTACCACCCAAAAATGGAACTTCCACTTTTTGGAATCCTGTGTAATACAGGTACAGTGGGGATCGAAAGTTTGGGCACCCCAGGTAAACATTTGTATTAATGTGCATAAAGAAGCCAAGGAAAGATGGAAAAATCTCCAAAAGGCATCAAATTACAGATTAGACATTCTTATAATATGTCAAAAAAAGTTAGATTTTCCATCATTTACACTTTCAAAATTACAGAAAACAAAAAAATGGCGTCTGCAAAAGTTTGGGCACCCTGCAGAGTTAATATCTTGTACTGCCCCCTTTGGCAAGTATCACAGCTTGTAAACACTTTTTGTAGCCAGCCGAGTCTTTCAATTCTTGTTTGAGGGATCTTTGCCCATTCTTCCTTGCAAAAGTCTTCCAGTTCTTTGAGATTTCTGGGCTGTCTGTCACGCACTGCTCTTTTAAGGTCTATCCATAGATTTTCAATTATGATGAGGTCAGGAGATTGTGAAGGCCATGACAAAACCTTCAGTTTACGCCTCTTGATATAATCCCCCGTGGATTTTGAGGTGTGTTTAGGATCATTATCCATTTGTAGAAGCCATCCTCTCTTTAACTTCACAGATGGCATCAAGTTACCATCCAAAATTTGCTGAAATTTTATTGAATCCATTTTTCCTTCTACTCGTGAAATGTTCCCTGTGCCACTGGCTGCAATACAACCCCAAAGCATGATTGATCCACCCCCATGCTTCACAGTTGGACAGAGGTTCTTTTCATTAAATTCTGTGCCCTTTCTTCTCCAAACATACCTTTGCTCATTCCGGCCAAAAAGTTATATTTTAACCTCATCGGTCCACAGAACTTGTTTCCAAAATACATCAGGCTTGTCTATATGTTCATTTGCAAAGTTCAAACGCTGATTTTTGTGGTGAGGACGTAGAAGAGGTTTTCTTCTGATGACTCTTCCATGAAGACCATATTTGTACAAGTATCTCTTTATAGTGGAATAGTGTACCACAACTCCAGTGTCTGCCAGATCTTTCTGGAGGGATCGTGCCGTCAAACGTGGGTTTTGAATTGCTTTTCTCACAATCCTGAGAGCTGTTCTGTCTGATATTTTTCTTGGTCCTCCAGATCTTGCTTTAACTTCCACTGTTCCTGATGACTGCCATTTCTTAATTACATTCCGAACAGAGGATATTGACATCTGAAAACGCTTTGCTATCTTCTTATAGCCTTCTCCAGCTTTGTGAGCGACAACTATTTTCACTTTCAGTTTTCTAGACAACTGCTTAGAAGAACCCATGGTGCTGATTGTTGGGGCAAGGTCAGATGAGTCTGGGCATTTAAAACCTTTGAGATTGACATCACCTGGTCTTCCCAGATAGTGATTGAGAACAATCCATGACACTAGTAGTATATAGTATATATTTATATATATATATATATATATATATATATATATATATATACATATATAGATAGATATAGTATATATTTTTATATATATATATATATATATATATATATATATATATATATATATATATATATATATATATATATATATATATATATATATATATATATATATATATATGGATTGACCAGCCAGCACCCTGAGGCCAGCCAGCCAGCCAGCACCCTGAGACCAGCCAACCAGCCAGCACCCTGAGACCAGCCAGGCCAGCACCGAGTACCCTGAGGCCAGCCAGCCAGCACCCTGAGACCAGCCAGCCAGCACCATGATGAGACCAGCCGGACCAGCACCGAGTACCCTGAGGCCAGCCAGCCAGCACCCTGAGACCAGCCAACCAGCCAGCACCCTGAGACCAGCCAGGCCAGCACCGAGTACCCTGAGGCCAGCCAACCAGCACCCTGAGACCAGCCAGCACCCTGAGACCAGCCAGGCCAGCACTGAGACCAGCCAGGCCAGCACAGAGTACCCTGAGGCCAGCCAGCCAGCCATCAGTCTGAGACCAGCTAGGCCAACACCAGGACCAGCCAGGCCAGCACCAAGACCAGTCAGGCCAGTACCGAGACCAGTCAGGCCAGTACCGAGACCAGTCAGGCCAGTACCGAGACCAGTCAGGCCAGTACTCAGACCAGCCAGGCCAGCACCAGTATTTTCTGTGAAATATATATGCATATGAGCGTATCATTTTTTTTTTTTTTTGGTGGGGGAGTGGATCTTGGGTGCGAGTTCCCACACTTTTTTCCCCAGGACTTGACCCCTGGTTCAGAGGGCATGCGTAGGCCTAACCGAGAAGATTTTGACAATCTGTTTTATGCCCTTGGCGGCACCTAAGCCTGCATAGGGCCTCAGCACACATGAGTTGGGAATAGGTGAGTATAAGACTTGTAGGTCAGCAGGGGGTATAATAAAAGACACAATTACATTTTAAAGAGGCCCTGTCGCTTTGCCCTAAAGGCGACAGGGTGTCTCTTTTAAAACAGATAACTGTTATTGGCATGGCTTTGGTTCCTTGGCTTCCTAGTCTTAATACTCACCCGTGGCTAATGGTAGCATGGAGCCACATAAGCTCTCCTAAAGATATGCACATATTTAGTTATAATAGGCTAATAGCACGGGCGCAGTTTTTTTTTTTGAATAATGAGCTAATATGACAGGGGACACAAATGCAAGTGAACAGGCCCCCTTCCCCTAATAGAAAACTTCCTTCAGAGGCTGGTGGTGGAGCCGAGTTCCCAGGGTATCCTGTCCGTTTCCACCAGACCGGAGTAATTCCAAATTATGCAAATGGTCTTTATTATGAAGGAAAGGAGCATGCATGGGTCGGTGTAGAACGTTCATACATCAGGAAAGGGCAGCGACTCCTGCAAGAAATATCACCGACAGCCCCGTCACCAGAAACATTACTTGAGCAGAACAAAAAAGCCCCCCCCCCCCCTTCCCGGTCCCCGCAGCACAATATATTAACATATTTCCACATAATTAGTTTGTTTTCCAGTTGAAATCAGAAAAAGACTCGACGTTGCGTTCCCCGCCTCGGGGACGCGGCGTACGGGGTAGGATCCTTTTTTTTTTGCGCGCGTCGCTTCATATGCTGAATAATTAGCAGGAATTAATCTGTTGAAATTACAGTTCTTAGAATATTATGGATCTCATGAATAGTGTATGGGACAATCAGGGAAATTAAACCGGTGACAGAAACGTAGACAAACCTCGTCGTTCCGAAGACTTCTGGCAGTCTACGTTTTTAATCAGGGAAACCGGGAAGCTGGAGGGCTGAATGTGAATTGGTGGTCCAATCCGTTGTTCGGAGCTAGAGAGGGGAGGGGGGGGGTCTTCTATAAAATATGCTTGATTAATATCCAAGTCAACCTCAGTATAAGAAGAGCGCGGGATGAGGAACAAACATCTCGGATCACAAACGCCGCCGATTATCGTAACTGAAATCCTCGGCTCAAAAAGGCCGGAATGGTAACTGACAAGTGTAATGTGTCTGTGAGCGATGCCCAGTATCTATAGGAATACTAAAAAGAGAGGGGTTTGGCCTCTGCAAATTTTGTCAAATAGAACACAAAAAAAAAATGAAGCGTTGAAAAAAAAAAAAAAAACATAAAATAAAAATAGAATAAAAAATAAATATAAATAAAATAAAACTATTATTAGTACAATATTAAATTATATATTATATTATTTAGGTTTTGGCCTCTGCAAGTTTTGTCAAATAGAACACAAAAAAAAAATGAAGCGTTGGAAAAAAAAAAAAAACATAAAATAAAAATAGAATAAAAAATAAATATAAATAAAATAAAACTATTATAAGTTAAATATTAAATTATATATTATATTATTTAGGTTTTGGCCTCTGCAAATTTTGCCAATTCGAACATATATTAAAAAAAAAAAAATTAACCATTGAAAGAAAGCCTAAGACAATAAACATAAAATAAAAAATAAATTTAAATAAAAAAAAAACTATGATAAATATATTATTAAATTATGTAACTTAAAGGGGTTGTAAAGGAAAACATTTTTTCCCCTAAATAGCTTCCTTTCCCTCAGTGCAGTCCTCCTTCACTTACCTCATCCTTCCATTTTGCTTTTAAATGTCCTTATTTCTTCTGAGAAATCCTCACTTCCTGTTCTTCTGTCTGTAACTCCACACAGTAATGCAAGGTTTTTTCACTGGTGTGGAGAAAGCCTCTTGAGGGGGCGAGCAGGCAAGTCAGGACGCTCTCTACTTTGCAGATAGAGAAAAGAGCTGTGTGTTAGTGAGCGTCCTGACACTCCTGCTCGCCCCCTTCGCCCTAAAGAGGCTTTATCCAAGTCAACCTCAGTATAAGAAGAGCGCGGGATGAGGAACAAACATCTCGGATCACAAACGCCGCCGATTATTGTAACTGAAATCCTCGGCTCAAAAAAGGCCGGAATGGTAACTGACAAGTGTAATGTGTCTGTGAGCGATGCCCAGTATCTATAGGAATACTAAAAAGAGAGGTTTGGCCTCTGCAAATTTTGTCAAATAGATTACAAAAAAAAATGAAGCGTTGAAAAAAAAAACATAAAATAAAAATAGAATAAAAAATAAATATAAATAAAATAAAACTATTATAAGTAAAATATTAAATTATATATTATATTATTTAGGTTTTGGCCTCTGCAAGTTTTGTCAAATAGAACACAAAAAAAAAAAAAAATGAAGCGTTGAAAAAAAAAAAAAACATAAAATAAAAATAGAATAAAAGATAAATATAAATAAAATAAAACTATTATAAGTAAAATATTAAATGATATATTATATTATTTAGGTTTTGGCCTCTGCAAATTTAGCCAATTCGAACATATATTAAAAAAAAGATTAATTAACCATTGAAAGAAAGCCTAAGACAAACATAAATTAAAAAATACATTAAAAAAAAAAAAAAAATATGATAAATATATTATTAAATTATATAACTTTTGTTGTAAAGGAAAACATATTTTTTCCCCTAAGTATCTTCCTTTTCCTTAGTGCAGTCCTCCTTCACTTACCTCATCCTTCCATTTTGCTTTTAAATGTCCTTATTTCTTCTGAGAAATCCTCACTTCCTGTTCTTCTGTCTGTAACTCCACACAGTAATGCGAGGCTTTCTCCCTGGTGTGGAGAAAGCCTCTTGAGGGGGCGAGCAGGCAAGTCAGGACACTCTCTACTTAGCAGATAGAGAAAGGAGCTGTGTGTTAGTGGGTGTCCTGACTCTCCTGCTCGCCCCCTCCCCCCTCAAGAGGCTTTCTCCACACCAGGGAGAAAGCCTTGCATTACTGTGTGGAGTTACAGACAGAAGAACAGCAAGTGAGGACTGCACTAAGGTAAAGGAAGCTATTTAGGGGGAAAAAATTACCTTTACAACAACCCCTTTAACTGACAGTTGCTAGGTCATGCGATGCCATTTAGAACACATAAAAACCCCAATAAAATAAAAAATAAAATAAAAAATAAATATAAATTAAATAAAACTATTAATGTTATTAAATGATATATTATATCATTTAGGTTTTAGCCTCTGCAAATCTTACCAATTGGAACCCCAAAAAAATGAAACCTTGAAAGAAAACTAAATAAAAAAAAAATATATATATATATATATATATAAATAAATAATAAAAAAAGATAAAAATACTATTAAATGATATATTATTTTATAATATAGGTTTTGGCCTCTGCAAATTTTACTATTTAGAACACATAAAAAAATGAACCATTAAAAAAAACAAGAAAATTAAAATAAATATAAAGTAAACAAAACTATTATAAATATGTTATTAAATTATATATTGTATCATTTAGATTTTGGCCTCTGCAAATTTTACAAATTAGAACACAAAAATCAATGAAACATTGAAAGAGAACTAAATAAAATAAAAATAAAATAAAAAGTAAATATAAATTAAAAAAAAAGATAAAAATACTATTAAATGCTATATTATTATACAATATAGGTTTTGGCCTCTGCAAATTTTACTATTTAGAACCCCAAAAAAAATGAAACCTTGAAATAAAACGAAATAAAATAAAAATAAAATAAAAAATAAATATAAAAAAAAAAAGATAAAAATACTATTAAATGCTATATTATTATATAATATAGGTTTTGGCCTCTGCAAATTTTACAAATTAGAACCCCAAAAAAATGAAACCTTGAAAGAAAACGAAATAAAATAAAATAAAAAATAAATATATAAAAAAAAAAAGATAAAAATACTATTAAATGCTATATTATTATATAATATAGGTTTTGGCCTCTGCAAATTGTACTATTTAGAACACATAAAAAAACGAACCATTGAAAAAAACAAGAAAATTAAAATAAATATAAAGTAAACAAAACTATTATAAATATGTTTATTAAATTATATATTGTATCATTTAGATTTTGGCCTCTGCAAATTTTACAAATTAGAACACAAACATCAATGAAACATTGAAAGAAAACACAAGAAAATACAAATAAAATTAAAAATAAATATAGATAAAAAAAACTATCATAAATGATATATTTTTATATAAAATAATATAGGTTTTGGCCAATTAGAACACATAAAAAAAATGGAGGAGGAAAGAGGGGAGGACATTGAGCAGCCAGGATGACACGCGACAATGGGCGGCCACCCGTCGGCGTGGCCACCGCTACTGCGCATGTGTTATTATCGGCACTTTTTTTTTCTGGCAATATGCAGAAAACACAAGTTTTGGCTGCTGAAAGTTCGATGCATCCCTAATTTATTTCTTTATTAACTATGGGGTAGATCCACAAAGAAATTACGCCGGCGTATCTATTGATACGCCGGCGTAATTTCAAAATTCCTGCGTCGTATCTATGTTTTGAATCCTCAAAACAAGATACGACGGCATCTCGGCTAGATCCGACAGGCGTAAAGCTTCGTACGCCGTCGGATCTAAGATGCAATTTTTCGGCGGCCGCTAGGTGGCGTTCCTGTCGTAATCCGCGTCGAGTATGCAAATGAGCTATTTACGGCGATCCACGAACGTACGTTGGCCCGTCGCTTTTTTTTTCCCGTCGTTTGCGTTCGGCTTTTTCCAGCGTATAGTTAAAGCTGCTATACTGAGGCGTACTCAATGTTAAGTATGGCCGTCCTTCCCGCGTACAATTTTGAATTTTTTACGCCGTTTGCGTAAGTTGTTCGCGAATAGGAATTTGCGTCACAGTCGTAAGCATTGGCGGGTTCCGGTTTAATTTCAAGCATGCGCACTGGGATACCCCCAGGGATGGCGCATGCGCAGTTCCAAAAAAACATCGTTTACATCGGGTCACGACGTATTAACATAAAAAACGCCCCCATTAGATCCATTTGAATTCCGCGCCCTTACGCCGCGATAGATACACTACGCCGCCGTAACTTACTGCGCAAATTCGTTGAGGATTCAAACCAAAGCAAAGTAAGTTACAGCGGTGTAGCGTATCTTACATACGCTGCGCCCGGTGCAGATGTATGTGGATCTGCCCCTATATTTGCAATAATATTTATTATTATTATTATTATTATTATTATTATTATTATTATTATTATAATACAGGGTTTATATAGCGGCAACAGTTTGCGCAGGGCTTTACAACATGAGGGCAGACAGTACAGTTACAATGCAATTCAATACAGGAGGAATCAGAGGTCTTAAATAAAAAAAAAAAAAATGCTTAGCTGAAATTAATAACCCTGAATAAAGTTTTATTGCTTAATTATTAAAAATCCTTCATTCTCTTGTCTCCTCTTAAAAATATTAACCTAAAAATATTTTCCTAACCTTAAAAAAATGTATTCTGCATTTGATATTCTGATATTATATAGTTTTTTTTCTTTCAAACATATAAATTGTATCATCTTATATGCTATATTTAACGTATCACTTATTAAAAGACAATTTAAATATTATCATTTCCATAATAAAATTCCTTTCAAAGACTGTAAAAAAAAAAAAATGGCATCAAGTTGCCAGAACATTTCAGTTCAAATTGCTGTCTCTTCCTCAGCTAATGTATGAATAATTTTATTCAGTAACCTTGTTAAAGCAGAGCTGGCTTGTGCCTCCCTCATGAAAAATGGCCGTTAGAGTTGGCTAAAACTTGCGTTTTAAAAAGGAGTAAATGGACGGGGTCCAGTGCATTGGCATGGCACCAGTCTCTAAAATATAGAAAGAAAAATGCAGATGGGGAAGTCACAGCCAGCTGGTATCAGAGGCGGCCAGGGAACGTGTCAAAATATTGGTGACTTTTTATATTTGTTCAGCAACAGCGAAAGGACCTGAGAAGCTCGTCTGCCCAACGTTTTTTTGTTATAGGATTTAGGATACAGTCTCACAGTCATTACAGGATTTTTAATTTTTACATTTTTTTTTATCATGAAGACAGATTCCAGACTAATTAAGAAACATTTATTTTATGAGTAGCAGTTTGAATCAAAGATAGCCAGTTAGCATTTTTTTTTTTGCCTTTGCAATTTGGAGATCATATAATTGGCAGCAAAGTACCTGCCGCCAGTGGCGGTGCGTCCGTAGAGGGCGCAGGAGCGCCGCCCCCTCTCTCTCTCCTGCACCCGTCAATCAACAATAGATAGATTCATGCATTGCATGGAGGACGGCGCTGACCCGAGAAAGGCAAGTGCCGGGCGGTGGGGCAAACTGGCGGCATTTGATGGGGCAAGCTGGCGGCTATTGATGGGGCAAACTGGCGGCTATTGATTGGGGAAAATTGGCGTCATTTGGTGGGGCAAATTGGCAGCAATTGAAAGTGCAAACTGGCGACATTTAATGGGGCAAACTGGCTGCATTTGAAAGTGCAAACTGGCGGCATTTGATGGGGCAAACTGGTGGCATTTGATGGGGCAAACTGGTGGCATTTGATGGGGCAAACTGGCAGTATTTGATGGGGCAAACTGGCAGCATTTGATGGGGCAAACTGGCAGCATTTGATGGGGCAAACTGGCAGCATTTGATGGGGCAAACTGGCGGCATTTGATGGGACAAACTGGCTGCATTTGAAGAAATCAATAGATAGATTCATGCATTGCATGGAGGACGGCGCTGACCCGAGAAAGGTAAGTGCCGGGTGGTGGGGGAAACTGGCGGCATTTAATGGGGCAAACTGGCTGCATTTGAAAGTGCAAATTGGCGGCAATTGATGGGGAAAACTGGCAGCAATTGATGGGCACAGTGGCTGCATTTGATGGGGCAAACTGGCGGCTATTAATGGGCACAGTGGCTGCATTTGATGGGGAAAACTGGTGGCTATTGATGGGGAAAACTGGTGGCTATTGATGGGGCAAACTGGTGGCAATTGATGGGGAAAACTGGTGGCTATTGATGGGGCAAACTGGCGGCTATTGATTGGGGAAAATTGGCAGCATTTGATGGGGGAAACTGGCGAAAGTTGATGGGCACAGTGGCTGAATTTGATGGGGCAAACTGGTGGCTATTGATTGGGGAAAATAGGCGGCATTTGATTTGGCAAACTGGCAGCATTTGATGGGGCAAACTGGCGGCATTTGATGAGGAAAACTGGCAGTAATTGATGGGGCAAACTGGTGGCAATTGATGGGCACAGTGGCTGCATTTTATGGGGGCAAACTGGTGGCTATTGATGGGGCAAACTGGCGGCTATTGATTGGGAAAAATTGGCGGCATTTGATGAGGCAAACTGGCGGCATTTGATGGGGCAAAATGGCAGCATTTGATGGGGCAAAATGGCGGCTATTTATTGGGGAAAATTCGAGGCATTTGATGGGGCAAACTGGCGACATTTGATGGGGCAAACTGACGGCAATTGATGGGGCAAACTGGTGGCATTTGATGGGGCAAACTGGCAGCATTTGATGGGGCAAACTGGTGGCTATTGATTGGGGAAAATTGGTGGCATTTGATGGGGCAAACTGGCGGCATTTGATGGGGCAAACTGGCGGCAATTGATGGGCACAGTGGCTGCATTTGATGGGCACAGTGGCGGCAATTGATGGGCACAGTAGCTGCGTTTGATGGGCACTGTAAGGCTTTTTTTTTTCAGTTTGTTTGTGCCCCCAAAAATTTGAAGCACCAGCCGCCACTGCCTGCCACCATTGTAAATGACGTGTCTGTGCCTGCCCCATGGATTACAAGAAGTCAGAACATGTTTCAAAAATTCATCTTTAGAATCTGTTAGAGTTAATGCCCAAGTCCAGTCTAATTTTTTTTTATGTAGCCCCCTTGTCCTAAACAGGGGCTACTATGTCAAATTAGTTTTTGGTTGGGCTGTAGTTAGACTCGTTGTATAGTTTTTCACCTGTTTTTTCCATAAGCTTAAAGTGTAACTAAAGCCTCATTTTTTTTAAATTAAAATAACAAACATGTTATACTTATCTGCTCTGTGTAATGGTTTTGCACAGAGCAGCCCCGATCCTCTTCTTCTGGGGTCCACCGCTGATGCTCCTGGCCCCTCCTCATCGGGCAGGTGCCCCCCACGGAAAGCCACTTCTACGCACTCACTCCCTAGTCCCGCTGCTGCGTCCATTGACACAGATAGCGGGACTCGGCCCCATCCCCCACTCCCATGTCATAGCATTTGATTGACAGCAGTGGGAGCCACGGACCTTTCTTTGTTACATAGTTAGTCAGGTTGAAAAAAGACACAAGTCCATCTAGTTATCCATAAAAAATAAATAAAACATTTAATAAAAAATATCGTACAATCCCATATACCCAATTCTATACCCACAGTTGATCCAGAGGAAGGCGAGAAACCCCAGCAGAGTATGATCCAATTTGGTACAGCAGGGAAAAAAATTCCTCCCTGATCCCCCGAGAGGCAATCGGATTTACCCTGGATCAACTTTACCTACAAATCTTAGTACTCGGTTATATTATGTACATTTAGGAAAGAATCCAGACCTTTCTTAAAGCAATCTACTGAGCTGGCCAGAACCACCTCTGGAGGGAGTCTGTTCCACATTTTCACAGCTCTTACTGTGAAGAAACCTTTCCGTATTTGGAGATGAAATCTCTTTTCCTCTAGACGTAAAGAGTGCCCCCTTGTCCTCTGCGTAAAGTGAAAAACTCAACACCAAGTTCACTATATGGACCCCTTATATATTTGTACATGTTGATCATATCCCCCCTTATTCTCCTCTTCTCAAGAAAGAATAAATTCAGTTCCTCTAATCTTTCCTCATAGCTGAGCTCCTCCACTCCTCTTATCAGTTTGGTTGCCCTTCTCTGCACTTTCTCCAGTTCTCCGATATCCTTTGTGAGAACTGGGGCCCAAGACTGAACTGCATATTCCAGATGAGGTCTTACTAATGATTTGTACAGGGGGGCAAAATTATATCTCTGTCTCTGGAGTCCATACCTCTCTTATACAAGAAAGGACTTTGCTCGCTTTGGAAACCGCAGCTTGGCATTGCATGTTATTATTGAGCTTATGATCTACCAAAACCCCCAGATCCTTCTCCACTACGGATCTCCCAGATCCTTCTCCACTACAGATCCCCCCAGTTGTACTCCCCCTAGTATGTATGATGAATATTCTTAGCCCCCCAAGTGCAGAACTGGAAGGGGGATTATGCTGTGGGGTTGTTTTTCAGGGGTTGGGCTTGGCCCCTTAGTTCCAGTGAAGGGAACTCTTAAGGCATCAGCATACCAAGAAATTTTGGACAATTTCATGCTCCCAATTTTATGGGAACAGTTTGGGGATGGGTCCTTCCTTTTCCAACATGACTGCGCACCAGTGCACAAGGTCCATAAAGACATGGGTGAGCGAGTTTGGGGTGGAGAAACATGACTGACCTGCACAGAGTCTTGACCTCAACCTGATAGAACACCTTTGGGATGAATAAGAGTGGAGACTGCAAGCCAGGTCTTCTTATTCAACATCAGTGCCTGACCTCACAAATGCTCTTCTGGAAGAATGGTCAAATATTCCCATAGACACACCCCTAAACCTTGTGGACGGCCTTCCCAGAAGAGTTGAAGTTGTTATAGCTGCAAAAGGGTGGGACAACTCAATATTGAACCCTATGGACTAAGACTGGGATGCCATTGATGTTCATGTGTGTGTAAAGGCAGGCGTCCCTATACTTTTGGTCAAACATTCCCATAGACACACTCCTAAACCTTGTCGACAGCCCTCCCAGAAGAGTTGAAGTTGTCATAGCTGCAAAAGACGGGGCCAACTCAATATTGAACTCTACGGACTAAGAAAATTTAAGTCGATCGGCGCCGTTCAGAAATGCTCAGAAAGTCACGGAAATACTCCGTTCACGAGCCTTTCCAAGGTTTTCCAAGTTCAGCTGAGCTGTCCTCGGGCCTTTCTGAGTGATTCCCAGGCTCTCCGGCGCCCCCCCACCCCACCTCTGGCCACATGCGGTATTGTATGCCATTGAAGTCAATGCGGAACAAATTATTTTAGTTTCCATTGACTTCAATGGGGAAACTGCTTTGGATTACGAGCATTCTCCTGGAACGGATTATGCTCGTAATCCGAGGTTCCACTGTACATCTAGATTGCGTTATTCACTGAAATTAGTTTGTTCTCCTTTCCAACAAACTTCCCGCCAGCCGCGTTACCTTATTTTCACCTTACGCCTCCAACTTCCAAAATGTCCCCCCCCCCTTCCAGCACCATAACTTGCATTTGACCTTTCCACTGCCTTAACATATCTCCGACGGTCCCTGTCCGCAGGTAACGTGTCACCAGACGCCGCTTTACCTGAGCCAGCGCCGTGTCTCCGAAGGGGCTGGTATTTATCAATAAGACTCCGCAGAGAACAAAAAAAAACAATCGTTCCCTCTTTGTCATTTATATAGAATCAGCCGCTGACCTTAAGCCTCTGTCCTAGCGCAATGATCAGAAGCGATACCCGGGAAAAGTTTGATGCGCAGATATGCAAAACGGAGCTGAAATGTCAAATTTGCATACATTTCAAGTGACCCAGTGGTTTTCTAGCTGCGAGCATTCTTTATAGGCTTCATGACAATTGCAGCATGGGGTAAGTGAGTCATTTCTCATGTCTGCGCGGCAGTCTTGTCACTGCTCGTTAGGCCGCACTTGTTGAAAGGATCAAAAAATCTGAACGTCGCTGTCTCGGATTAACGGCGCACCTAATTGGATGTGACAGCCGCAGCTTATTTATATTGGGCTACTAGATCCCGGAGCTGGTGGGGACAAAGAAAGCCTTACAGCGCTCGTAATATGCATATTTAAATAGTTCATTATGCAAATTTGCCCTCTACCTGTCAATTAAGGGAAACTATAAACATAGGCGTTTATATATGTTGTATGAGGGGCTATTTTTCTTTTGGCTATGCTTTGGTAGAAAGTCGTCAATTGTCTAATTTCTGAATATATCTCGTGAAGTGTATCAAAGGGCCAAAACTTTTGGATAACGTGGGGAAGGGCTAGAACTTCCGTCAGGATTCTATTGCCACCCTTGTGTCTCTGCTGGGGAGTAGACATGTGCATTAGTTTTCGTCCAAATTTCGCGGATTGTCACGTTCATTTTAACAAACGATAACAAACGTGCAGAATCCGAAATCCGAAATCCAAAAGATCCGACATAAAAAATGCTTTGACACAGAGAGAAAACAGAAAAGATTCAACATTATAGAGAGAAAAGATTCGACATACAGAGAAAAGATTCAACATTGAGAGAAAAGATTCGACATTGAGAGAAAAGATTCGACATAGAGAAAAAAGATTCGACATAGAGAGAAAAGATTCGACATAGTGAGAAAAGATTTGACATAGAGAGAAAAGATTCGACACAGAGAGTTATGCCCCATACACACCATCACTTTATGTGATGAAAAAAAATGACGTTTTTAAAAACGTCACTTTAATTGACCATGTGTGGGGGAAAACGTCGTTTTATGTCTTCTAAAAAACGACCAAAAAAAATTGAAGCATGCTTCAATTTTATGTGTCGTTTTTCAAAACGTCAACTTTTACTTCACAGAAATTGACCGTGTGTAGTAAAAAACTTTGTTTAAAACGACGTTTTTTCACCCGCGCATGCCCAGAAGCTACTTAGGAAGCAAGCTTCAATGGAAAAAGTGGTGAGAACGTAACCTCGCTTTGCTAGAACATTGTGAGAAAAACGATGGTGTGTAGGCAACTTCGTCTTTGAAAATTGAAGTTTCAAAAACGTCATTTTTTACTTCACAGAAAATGTCGTTTTTTTTCATCACATAAAGTGATGGTGTGTACGGGGCATAAGATTTGACACAGAGAGAAAAAAATTGACATTATAGAGAGAAAAGATTCGAAGTTATAGAGAGAAACGATTCGACACAGAGAGAAAAAATTTGACATTATAGAGAGAAAAGATTCGACATTATGGAGAGAAAAGATTCAACATTATAGAGAGAAAAGATTCGACACAGAGAGAAAACATTTGACACAGAGAGAAAAAATTCGACATTATAGAGAGAAAAGATTCGACATTATAGAGAGAAAAGATTTGACATAGAGAGAAAAGATTTGACACAGAGAGAAAAGATTTGACACAGAGAGAAAAGATTCAACACAGAGAGAAAAGATTTGACATAGAGAAAGAAGATTCAACATAGAGAGAAAGGATTCGACATACAGAGAAAAGATTCGACATAGAGAGAAAAGATTCAACATTATAGAGAAAAACAATTCGACATAGAGAGAAAAGATTTGACATTATAGAGAGAAAATATTCGACACAGAGAGAAAAGATTCGACACAGAGAGAAACGATTCGACATAGAGAGGAAAGAGTCGACATTATAGAGAGAAAAGATTTGACATTATAGAGAGAAAAGATTTGACATAGAGAGAAAAGATTTGACAAAGAGAGAAAAGATTCGACATAGAGAGGAAAGATTCGACATTATAGAGAGAAAAGATTTGACATTATGGAGAGAAATAATTCAACATTATAGAGAGAAAAGATTCGACACAGAGAGAAAACATTTGACACAGAGAGAAAAAATTCGACATTATAGAGAGAAAAGATTCGACATTATAGAGCAGGGATATGCAATTAGCGGACCTCCAGCTGTTGCAAAACTACAAGTCCCATCATGCTTCTGACTCTGGTGTCATGCTTGTGGCTGTCAGAGTCTTGCTATGCCTCATGGGAATTGTAGTTCTGCAACAGCTGGAGGTCCGCTAATTGCATATCCCCGTTATAGAGAGAAAAGATTCGACATTATAGAGAGAAAAGATTCGACACAGAGAGAAAAGATTTGACACAGAGAGAAAAGATTTGACATAGATAAAAATGATTCAACATAGAGAGAAAGGATTCGACAAACAGAGAAAAGATTCAACATAGAGAGAAAAGATTCAACATTATAGACAGAAACGATTCGACATAGAGAGAAAAGATTCGACATTATAGAGAGAAAAGATTTGACATTATGGAGAGAAATAATTCAACATTATAGAGAGAAAAGATTCGACACAGAGAGAAACATTTGACACAGAGAGAAAAGATTCGACATAGAGAGAAAATATTTGACACAGAGAGAAAATATTTGACATAGAGAGAAAAGATTCAACATTATAGAGAGAAACGATTCGACACAGAGAGAAAAGATTCGACACAGAGAGAAAAGATTCGACATAGAGAGAAAATATTTGACATAGAGAGAAAAGATTCAACATAGAGAGAAAATATTTGACATAGAGAGAAAAGATTCAACATTATAGAGAGAAACGATTCGACATAGAGAGAAAAGAGTTGACATAGAGAGAAAAGCTTCAACATTATAGAGAGAAATGATTCAACATTATAGAGAGAAAAGATTTGACATAGAGAGAAAAGATTCAACATTATAGAGAGAAACGATTCGACATAGAGAGAAAGACTGCTAGATTTTGATTGCTATGCCCTTGGGTGGCAATCAACACCCTGAATATATATAGTGCCACATCCTTGTAAATGTTTGAGAAATATAATAGAAAAGATGGACTTTATAGGCACTACTTAGAAATGTAAAAAATAGATTTTTAATAATCTGCAAGTATGTACAATTCAAAGATGCCAATTGCATCTAATGAAACATATAAAACACAAAATAAAAACAAAATGTCAAAGTATAAGACCAGGTGAAGAAACCGCAGATACAGGCTTATGTTGTTAACACTGTCACCAAAAAGCATGACGATTGGGGTTGATATTGCCTGGGTCGACACCGTCATGTAGAAGTTGCTCAAAAGTTGCTCTACATGTTTCGCGGATCACAGCCGCTTCCTCAGGAGCATTAGAACTACAACATATAAAGGATAACAAACAAATAGAGAGAAAAGAGTCGACATTATAGAGAGAAAAGATTTGACATTCTAGAGAGAAAAGATTTGACATTCTAGAGAGAAAAGATTTGACATAGAGAGGAAAGATTCGACATAGAGAGAAAATATTCGACATGGAGAGAAAAGATTTGACATGGAGAGAAAAGATTTGACATGGAGAGAAAAGATTTGACATAGAGAGAAAAGATTTGACATAGAGAGAAAAAATTTGACATAGAGAGAAAAGATTCGACATTATAGAGAGAAAAGATTCGACATTATAGAGAGAAAAGATTCGACATTATAGAGAGAAAAGATTCAACATAGAGAGGAAAGATTTGACATAGAGAGAAAAGATTTGACATAGAGAGAAAAGATTTGACATAGAGAGAAAAGATTTAACATTATAGAGAGAAAAGATTCGACATGGAGAGAAAAGATTTGACATAGAGAGAAAAGATTTGACATAGAGAGAAAAGATTTGACATAGAGAGAAAAGATTTAACATTATAGAGAGAAAAGATTCGACATTATAGAGACATGAAGATTCGACATGGAGAGAAAAGATTTGACATAGAGAGAAAAGATTTGACATGGAGAGAAAAGATTTGACATAGAGAGAAAAGATTTGACATAGAGAGAAAAAATTTGACATAGAGAGAAAAGATTCGACATTATAGAGAGAAAAGATTCGACATTATAGAGAGAAAAGATTCGACATTATAGAGAGAAAAGATTCAACATAGAGAGGAAAGATTTGACATAGAGAGAAAAGATTTGACATAGAGAGAAAAGATTTGACATAGAGAGAAAAGATTTAACATTATAGAGAGAAAAGATTCGACATGGAGAGAAAAGATTTGACATAGAGAGAAAAGATTTGACATAGAGAGAAAAGATTTGACATAGAGAGAAAAGATTTAACATTATAGAGAGAAAAGATTCGACATTATAGAGACATGAAGATTCGACATGGAGAGAAAAGATTTGACATAGAGAGAAAAGATTCGACATAGAGAGAAAAGATTTGACATAGAGAGAAAAGATTTGACATAGAGAGAAAAGATTTGACATAGAGAGAAAAGATTTGACATAGAGAGGAAAGATTCGACATAGAGAGAAAAGATTTTACATTATAGAGAGAACAGATTCAACATAGAGAGAAAAGATTTGACATAGAGAGGAAAGATTCGACATAGAAAGAAAAGATTCGACATAGAGAGAAAAGATTCGACATAGAGAGGAAAGATTCGACATTATAGAGGAAAGATTTGACATTATAGAGAGAAAAGATTCGACACAGAGAGGAAAGATTTGACATAGAGAGAAAAGATTCAACATTATAGAGAGAAAAGATTCGACATTATAGAGAGAAAAGATTCGACATAGAGATAAAATATTCGACACAGACAAAAGATTTGACATAGAGAGAAAAGATTCAACAAAGAGAGAAAGAATTCGACATAGAGAGAAAAGATTCAACATTATAGAGACATGACTATAGTTTTATTTTAAGCACAAATTTCTGATAATTTTATGGAGAGGACTAAGAAGATATAACCATGCCACTGGTGCAGCAGAAAACATATCGCACAGTGAGGAAGGTTTTGTGTTCCAGGCTGATAGGACAGTCAAAATTGGAAGCAGCTTGCGTTACACTAACAGTGTAACACAAGCCGGCGGAGGCTCTTTCCATTCTGCCCCCCTGCAAGGTGCTGCCCTAGGCCTGGGCCTTGTTGCCGTGCCAGCGTGATGCTGAAGGGGAACCTATTGGCATGCTGGGTCCGCATTCATCGGAATTCCACTGCTGAGTCAGAACAGTGTTTGTACATCCAGACCCTCTTTTTTCCAACTTGGCTCCTCAACTTTTTTGGATCCCCCAAGGTAAACCCATGGCATTCACTCTATCACCATGGCCTTGGGCTTTATTTTACTCTTAGGTTATCCCATTGACTTATATTGCCATAGATATATATACAATTTCTTACTTTAGATACCATTTGGGGAAGGTGTGCGTGTTCCCGGACTCCCGGTTGGGTCCCCTTCTCAGCTCCCGGGCCGGGCTCAAGTGGCCGACCCCAGGCATGTGGTTTCGCACGGTCCCATTTTTGGTTATATGTGAGTAAATTTTGGCATGGCCAATCATTTCTAATTTATTTCTCTTTCCCCATATGGGTATTCTAACCACCTTATATGGGTATGTATATTCCTTTATAGAACCTGAATGCACTTGGCTCCTGAGGAGTGGACAGAAGTCCATGAAACGCGTTCAGCCCACCTTCGATGCATCCAACATACAGCGATCAATTTGAGATGGTTTTACCCTTTCTGAGATTCAATTTTTTGTTATGGTTTACCCCAGTACATGGAGGACACGATATAATTTCACCTGTGTATGCCATGCTGTCACGTATGCTGTTTAGTATGTACTTCAACAATTTTTATGTCGTATGTATGCAACACTGTTTTCATGTCATGTCGATCATTGGTCCAATAAACATACAAATGTTTGCACCTATCTGAATTTGATTGGTCTCACCATGCACGCCTCATTCAAAGTCCCAAACTTCCCCCCTCCTTTCATATGTATCAGGTATGGGGGTGTGAACCCTCCCTCATGTCCCATTTAAAGTCCCAAGCTCTGCTTTCCCCCATTTTTCTTGTTGGCCTAGGCCAGGATACAGCGTTGGTGCAAATTAAACCCTTCAATGGAAAGAACTGAACTCAATCATTTGAAGAGATGTCCACATACTGTTGGCCATGTAGGTAGGTGTAATGGTTAGGTGTCCACATACTTGGCAGTAGAAGTTTGCTGGGTGAGCAGTGGCGGTGGGTCCATAGAGGGCGCAGTAGCGCCGCCCCCTCTTGCTCCTGCACCGCCACTGAAATACAATACATAGATTTATGCATTGCATGAATCTATGTATTGTCGCTGCCGCCCACTATTCCGATGGCCGGCCCCCTGGTGAGCGCAGGCCATCTGAATAACGGCAGCTGGTTGGCTTTGGAAGTGCCTATCAGAGCACTCATTGACAGTAATCGGCTTCCAAATAGTTAACCAGGGGACACATGGGGTGTGCCTTGCCTGGTTAACACCGACAGGCGTCTCAGTCAATCAGGTTCACCGGTTCTGGTTACCGGTAACCTGATTGGCTGAAGCTACATCGAGGGCGGGACTACTTCGAGGGATCGATCCAAGGATGGCTGACAGAGAAAGGTAAGTGCCAGGTGGGGGGCGTCAATCTGGCGGCATTTTAGGGGCAAACTTAGCGGCAATTGCTGGGCACAGTGGCGACAATTGATGGCACAGTGGCTGCGTTTGGCATGGAACAGTGGCGACAATTGATGGGCACAGTGGCGACAATGGCATGGCACAGTGGCGACAATGGCATGGCACAGTGGCTGCGTTTGGCATAGCACAGTGGCGACAATGGCATGACACAGTGGCGACAATTGATGGGCAAAGTGGCGACAATGGCATGGCACAGTGGCTGCGTTTGGCATAGCACAGTGGCGACAATTGATGGCACAGTGGCTGCGTTTGGCATGACACAGTGGCGACAATTGATGGGCACAGTGGCGACAATGGCATGGCACAGTGGCTGCGTTTTGCATAGCACAGTGGCGACAATTGATGGCACAGTGGCTACGTTTGGCATGGCACAGTGGCGACAATTTATGGGCACAGTGGCGACAATGGCATGGCACAGTGGTGACTATTGATGGCATGGCACAGTGGTGACAATTGATGGGCAAAGTGGCGACAATGGCATGGAACAGTGGCTGCATTTTGCATAGCACAGTGGCGACAAATGATGGCACAGTGCCTGTGTTTGCCATGGCACCGTGGCGACAATTGATGGGCACAGTGGCGATAATGGCATGGCACAGTGGCTGCGTTTGGCATAGAACAGTGGTGACAATTGATGGCACAGTGACTGCGTTTGGCATGGCACAGTGGCGAAAATTGATGGGCACAATGGCGACAATGGCATGGCACAGTGGCAACAATTGATGGCATGGCACAGTGGCGACAATGGCATGGCACAGTGGTGACTATTGATGGCATGGCACAGTGGTGACAATTGATGGGCAAAGTGGCGACAATGGCATGGCACAGTGGCTGCATTTTGCATAGCACAGTGGCGACAATTGACGGCACAGTGGCTGCGTTTGGCATGGCACAGTGGCGACAATTTATGGGCACAGTGGCGACAATGGCATGGCACAGTGGTGACTATTGATGGCATGGCACAGTGGTGACAATTGATGGGCAAAGTGGTGACAATGGCATGGCACAGTGGCTGCATTTTGCTTAGCACAGTGGCGACAATTGATGGCACAGTGGCTGTGTTTGCCATGGCACAGTGGCGACAATTGATGGGCACAGTGGCGATAATGGCATGGCACAGTGGCTGCGTTTGGCATAGAACAGTGGCGACAATTGATGGGCACAGTGGCAACAATTGATGGCACAGTGGCTGCGTTTGATGGCATGGCACAGTGGTGTCAATTGATGGGCACAGTGGCTGCGTTTGATGGCATGGCACAGTGGCTGCGTTTGATGACATGGCACAGTGGCTGCGTTTGATGGGCACAGTGGCGTCAATTGATGGGCACAGTGAGGCTGCAATTAATGTTTTTTTTTTTTCATTTGTTTGCGCCCCCCCAGAAAATTTTGAGCACCAGCCGCCACTGTGGGTGAGGAACAAGTCAACAGCCTAAAGAACTGAAAGAATCGCTGCTACAGGATGCTGAGGATCAGTGAGAAAGTATCCCCAGGAGACAATGACTATATATAGGCTGCAAAAGCAGGTTGTGAGCCTTCTGCTTCTATGAGCAAGCTACAAGATTCAGACAAATAAAACAAGCAATATTCCAACTCATCGGACTTCTACCCCATTCTATCCCACCAGAGGGTACTGATTAGACTGGACTGAGAACACCACCATCCCCATCTCTAAAGGATCATATTCCAAAAAAAAGAGAAATCTTCATAGCAGTGAAGGAACTCTATCCAACTATTTCCACTATTTATCTATATACCATGTGTATCTTTTTTTTTTTGTATCTTTTTTTTCTTTTCAGAATGATATTCTATCTGAAAGTAATTTTCACTTAGGCCCCTTTCACACTGGGGCGTTTTTTGAGCGTTTTTCAATCGTTTTTCGAGCATTTTTCGAGCGAAGCCTCATCTGCAATCCCAATAAGCTGGTAGAGCACCACTAAGGGCCAGATTCACAGCCAGGCGGCGCAGCGTAACGTAACCGATTTAGGTTACACCCCCGCAAATTTTCTGGCTAAGTGCCCGATCCACAAAGCACTTACCTGGAAATTTGCGGCGGTGTATCCTTGGCGGCGGGCCAATTCAAATAGGGCATTTAAATTAGGCGCGCTCCTGCGCCGGACGTACTGCGCATGCTCCCGACGCAAATTTCCCGACGTGCTTTGCGCGAAATTACGTCGCGCTGACGTTTTGTGAATCGCGACGTGAAAAAAAGACTTGCGCCGGGAATTTTTTTATTTTTTTTTTTAAATTCAAAAGCGACGCGGGAAAGACGGGTATACTTTTACATGGTGTACTAATTTTACACTTTGTAAAAGGTGCCCTATCTTTGCGACGGCAAACTAACACTTGCGGCAAAGTAACGACGGGAAAAAGTTTTGTGGATCGCCGTAACTGCTAATTTGCATACCCGACGCTGGTTTACAAAGCGAACTCCCCCCAGCGGCGGCCGCGGTACTGCATCCTAAGATCCGACAATTAAAGTCGATTACACCTGTCGGATCTTCTGACTATCTATGCGTAACTGATTCTATGAATCAGTCGCATAGATAGAAACAGGGATACGACGGCGTATCAGCAGATACGCTGTCGTATCCCTTTTGTGAATCTGGCCCTAAGACCCTAACGTTTTAGGGTGTTTTTGCAGTGCCTCAGTGTGAAAGGGCAAGGCGTTTTTACAGCGCTTTCAATTCATTTCAATGGAGAGGGGCGTTTTTGGAGCGTTTTTTTCAGCGCCCAAAAGCTGCTCCATAGATGCTGCTTGCAGGACTCCGTGTGAAAAGGTCCATTGAGATGCATGGAGAGCGTTTTATGAGCGCTTTATGAGCGTTTTAATATGGCTATTTTTAATGCTAAAACGCTGTAAAAACGCTTCAGTGTGAAAGGGGTCTTAAAGCGGATGTCCGCTGAAAAAAATAAATATTAAAAGCCAGCAGCTACAAATACTGCAGCTGCTGACTTTTAATATTAGTACACTTACCTGTCCTGGAGTCCAGCGCTGTCCGCAGTAGAGGACGAGCGATCGCTCGTCACTCTGCTGCCCCACCGCCATCCTCGGTGAGGGAACCAGGAAGTGAAGCGCTCCGGCTTCACTGCCCGGTTCCCTACGGCGCATGCGCGGGTCGCGCTACGCCTGCCGATTGGCTCCCGCTGTGTGCTGGGAGCCGAGTGTTCCCAGCACACAACGGGGGCGGGAGGTGACATCTTGCCCGCAGTCTGCCTGAGACTGTGTGGCCAGAATTGGGTGCAAATACCTGTCTTTAGACAGGTATCTGCACCCCCGTCCCCCATGAAAGGTGTCAAATGTGACACCGGAGGGGGGGAGGGTTCCGATCAGCGGGACTCCACTTTAGGATGGAGCTCCGCTTTAATTTGCATCTCTAGTCAAAATGTTTTCTTTTAGATTTGGACAATATAAAGGATGTTTAGAACCTCTGTCAGGTTTTTATTGCTATCCCCACTGGGCAGAATATTCATGGTTGTCCTGGTGTCAGTGGTTGTCATGCTCCGCACAGCAAATGCTGGAAAACAGATAGGTAGATTCACGTAGAAAGGCTTATCTTTAGGACGGCCTAGCCTGTTTAGGCTACACCGCCGTAAATTAGCTAGGCTAGTAGTGATTCACAATCTACTTACCTGCTAATCTACGGCGGCGTAGCCTAAAACGAGCGGGCGTAAGGGCGCCTAATTCAAATTGCTTGGAGGGGGGCGTGTTGTATGGAAATGAGGCTGACGCCACGTTTTTTGAAGTTTTTTGACATTGCGCCGGGCGACTACATTTCCCAGTGCGCATTGCGGCTAAGTACGCCGTACGGGCCTATTGATTTTGACGTGGACGTAAACGACGTAACTCCCGATTCGTGGACGACTTACGCAAACGACGCAAAAATTTCGAACCTCGTGGCGGGTACGGCGGCCACACTTTAACATTGTTATTCCACCTCATAGGTGGAATAACTTTAGGCCGCCTAAGGCCTTACGGAAACGACGTAATTCGACTGCGGCGGGCTCGCGTACGTTCGGGAATCGGCGTATCCCCTCATTTACATAATCTACGCCGGCCGCAATGGAAGCGCCACCTAGCGGCCATCCGAAAAATTGCAAGCTAAGATAGAACGCCGCAAGCTGTCCTATCTTAGCTTTGTTTAAGCGTATCTCTGTTTGAGCATACGCTTAAACAAACGCCGGCGTAGATTCAGAGTTAGGTCGGTTTATCTACTGATAAGCCGGCCTAACTCTTTGTGAATCTACCTAAGAAAGTTGACACAAAGGTAGAGACTGGAAGTGAAGCAACAACCCACTGTGATGTTGAATCCAGTCAAAGAGCTGATTGGTAGTCCAGACAGTGAAGGTTCAGGATAGAGGCCATAGAATGGGAAGAACACATATAAGAGAGAGATGGGTGCTGCACACCCCAAATAGTACAAGATGGGAGGGTTCCCCCAATATGGTTTTTTTTAGGCAGCAAAAGGGTTAAATAATTGTCAAGTTGTACAATAAAAACCTTGGCTTGCGAGCGTAATTCATTCTGGAAACATGCTTGTAATTCAAAGCACTTGTATATCAAAGCAAATTTCCCCATTAGACATAATGGAAACTCAAATGATTCGTTCCACAGCCATTTATTCATAAATTCTTCAGTTTATAGTCCTTCAGACCAAAGTTTTAAAACTTGCGGACTGATGGACTAATGACCGATTGGTCAAAACCGATGGTTAGTACGCAAAAGCATTGGTTCAAAACCCGCGCATGCTCAGAATCAAGTCGACGCATGCTTGGAAGCATTGAACTTCATTTTTTTCAGCACGTCGTGTGTTTTATGTCACCGCGTTGGACTCGATCGGATTTTGAACTGATGGTGTGTACGCACATCAGACCATCAGACCATCAGTCCGTTTTCATCAGTTTGGACTGATCGTGTGTACAAGGCTGTCACGTACCTGGGTGAAGTCTGAAGTGACGAGGTCAGCCTCTCTTGAATCTCTGGCCCTGGTCCCGCTGAGAGTGGAGACAGGGGAAACCAAGGGCCAGGGGAGACACGAGTGCCCGCAGATGTAACTCCGGAAGCCCGCAGCAGGTGATGCGAATCTCAAAAGGCAGGAAGTCACAGCAGGTTGCAGAGACGAAGTCGCAGCAGGTTGCAGGGATGAAGTCGCAGCAGGTTGCAGGGACAAAGTCGCAGGTAACCGGGAAGTTGGGCGGAGCAAAACAGGAGACAGGAGCGTGGTCACATGGGAAGCGGGGTTCAGCAGCGAGCGGGCAGTGAGGCACAAAGTCATCAGGCAGGAAGCAGGGTCACGTGGGAAGCCAAGATCAGGAACCAAGAGTCAGAGGTGAAGCGAGTCCAAAAGCAGGGTCAGGGGAGCCGAGGTTCAGTAACCG
Source organism: Rana temporaria (assembly GCF_905171775.1). Lineage (NCBI taxonomy): Eukaryota > Metazoa > Chordata > Amphibia > Anura > Ranidae > Rana > Rana temporaria. The sequence goes on along the minus strand of NC_053495.1, from coordinate 201,048,771 downwards.
GAATCAGAAGCACAGAAACAGGCACAAGTAACAGGGACCGGAACCGCTGAGATCTGTCAGCACTAGGCTGGGGACAGTGCACCCTTTAAATAGGCCGTTTGGCGCCAAGGGACGCGCGGGCGCGCTCCTGTGCACGTGCGCGCACGTTGCCACGAATTCGCGGGGACAGCTCTAACGGTTTTCTTACAAAGGCCTTAGAGACGCCTCTCTCCTCTTTTACACTGAGTTGACATGACACTACTCTTATATCAAGACATCGCTTGTATATCAAGGCAAAATGCATTAACAAATATTGCTTGTCATGCAAAACGCTCTTAAACCAAGTTACTCTCAAACCAAGGTTTTACTGTATATGTTAAAATTGATTCTTTATTAACAATGAACATACGTCATGAGAGTGACAGTTAAAATACAAGCTCTGGTACAAAGAATATATACTCCAATACAAGGATGCAAACACAAATTTGTACACATTATATGTAAAAAATGTCAGTTACTGACGCGTTTTCGACCCGTACAAACAGGGTCTTCTTCAGAGGCTTGGTTTGCTGTAAAGAGATTTTATTTAACAATTCAAATCCTTTACCGGAAATGGAGGCATAGGCCAATATTGCTACCAAGATAAACACAATCAGCAGGAACAAAGATTTAGAAAGGACTGTAAACGGAGTCAAGCTTGGGCAAAGAACAGGAAGGTGGAACAGGAAGGTGGAAGGGGTTTACATAGGGAGGAGAATGGTGTGATTAAAAAAAATAAGTTTTGGTTGTAGATACACTTTAAAACTAATAAGAGTCAAACAAAAGTATATAGAAAACAAATAACACCAATGATGAAAAATAGCCATTTTGAAGATTAATCTACTTTACAGTATATTGGTGAATATATAGCTTATTGATTCACTAGAGACCGGTGACATCACTGAGAATGCAGCCTATCCATTTACTAGAGACCGGTGACATCACTGAGAATGCAGCCTATCCATTCACTAGAGACCGGTGACATCACTGAGAATGCAGCCTATCCATTCACTAGAGACCAGTGACATCACTGAGAATGCAGCCTATCCATTCACTAGAGACTGGTGACATCACTGAGAATGCAGCCTATCCATTCACTAGAGACCGGTGACATCACTGAGAATGCAGCCTATCCATTCACTAGAGACCGGGGACATCACTGAGAATGCAGCCTATCCATTCACTAGAGACCAGTGACATCACTGAGAATGCAGCCTATCCATTCACTAGAGACTGGTGACATCACTGAGAATGCAGCCTATCCATTCACTAGAGACCGGTGACATCACTGAGAATGCAGCCTGTCCATTCACTAGAGACTGGTGACATCACTGAGAATGCAGCCTATCCATTCACTAGAGACCGGTGACATCACTGAGAATGCAGCCTGTCCATTCTCTAGAGACCAGTGACATCACTGAGAATGCAGCCTATCCATTCACTAGAGACCAGTGACATCACTGAGAATGCAGCCTATCCATTCTCTAGAGACCAGTGACATCACTGAGAATGCAGCCTATCCATTCACTAGAGACTGGTGACATCACTGAGAATGCAGCCTATCCATTCACTAGAGACCGGGGACATCACAGAGAATGCAGCCTATCCATTCACTAGAGACCGGGGACATCACAGAGAATGCAGCCTATCCATTCACTAGAGACTGGTGACATCACTGAGAATGCAGCCTATCCATTCATTAGAGAGCGGTGACATCACTGAGAATGCAGCCTATCCATTCACTAGAGACCAGTGACATCATTGGGAATGCAGCCTATCCATTCACTAGAGACTGGTGACATCACTGAGAATGCAGCCTATCTATTCACTAGAGACCGGTGACATCACTGAGAATGCAGCCTATCCATTCACTAGAGAGCGGTGACATCACTGACAATGCAGCTTATCCATTCACTAGAGACCGGTGACATCACTGAGAATGCAGCCTGTCCATTGCGCTCTCTCTCATCCCTCTACTATCATGTAATTTGGGGGTTAAATATTCTAACAGATTTTTAACTACCTATAAAACATGAACTTTTACTTTCTTCATTCCTCTTGGCTTGGCTGTGATTCAGCTCCGGTGCCGGTGGAGTGTTCTTTTGTTTAAACATCAAAAAGAATAAAGTAAAAGTGATTTGCTTCCGACCACAACACCTGACAGGTCTGGCTGCTAACCTCGAGCCCGGGCGTTCCATTTCACATTCACAGCATATGTCGGTGCCATCCTCGGCACACGATGTGCATACAAGAGCGGAGCAATACCCACCTGTGTGATGTTCAGACGTCCCCCGCGGGGAATACTCTCAGCAGTCGGCGGTGCCGATTCCACGCACACATCTCTTTCCGACCTGGGAGAAAAAAAAAATCCACGTTAAAACTTCTGAAGTTTGAATGAAAAAGGAGATTTATGAGACAAAAGTAGTGGAAAGGTGCCAGGAGCCTCACGTTGTGTCCCCAGTCATGCACACAGCGGGTCTAATTTACTAAAAGAAAAGCGTTTGTGATCACTACAATAAAATGCTCCTTTCTCTAATGATTTTGGGTCTAATTACCGACATTAGCAGTTTAATATACTTATACCAAATATCAGTGGTTTCTGGGACTGTGGCCCTTTGATCGCCTGTATCTGGCGATCAAACGATGGGACACTATTCCTCCCACTAACACCAATGATGGGACACTATTCCTCCCACTAACACCAATGATGGGACACTATTCCTCCCACTAACACCAATGATGGGACACTATTCCTCCCACTAACACCAACAATGGGACACTATTCCTCCCACTAACACCAATGATGGGACACTATTCCTCCCACTGACACCAATGATGGGACACTATTCCTCCCACTAACACCAATGATGGGACACTATTCCTCCCACTAACACCAACGATGGGACACTATTCCTCCCACTAACACCAATGATGGGACACTATTCTTCCCACTGATACCAATGATGTGGCACTATTCCTCCAACTGACACCAGTGATGGGACACTATTCCTCCCACTGATGCCAATGATGGGACACTATTGATCTTTTATTGAAAAGAATCAAGCAACCAATTTTATACAAAAGTAAAAAACAAAACTATAGTACAAAACTTCAAACATAAATCCAAAGAAAACACATCCAGGTTCAGAATATATACAATATATACAATATATACACCACTACCAAAACATTACTATAAAACTATTTACACAAAGCAGCAGAGAGGGCCTAAGAGGCACAACCCGTCACCTATGTACGCAGCCATTTATCAAAAATGTATGAAAAATAATAATCTAGGGTGATAAGAGACAGACAGCCACACCCGGGAAAGAGACTCCTGGCAGTCAGGGAGGCTTGAAACCCCTCCACGCCTTCAGCCAAGCCCCCTGACCCCGCTTGTCTCTCTCAAGCCCCCGAATCTTCCCCACCTCATGCACAATGTCATACACCACCACCTCAACAGGAAGGATTTTTTGCCGAATGCTGACCTGACACCGTGCGTTCCAGGTGAAATAACGGACCACTAGGCTAACTAAAAAAAGTGTATCCAAACAAAAACCTCCACCGGTACTGAATGCTCCGTACACCCACTCGGCATAACCCAGCCTGGAGAGGAAAGGAACACCGAGCGCCCGCCCCACCTGTTTGTACACTTCTATGTTAAAAGGGCAACGAAGCAGAAAATGGTCCATAGTCTCCTCCTCACCTGCACACTCCTCCCGAGGACAGCTACGATCCACCCCACTGCGGAATTTCAAATTGCCCCGAACATAGAGCCTCCCATGGAAGCACAACCAGGCCAGATCCCTAAATTTAGGAGGTATTCTATCCAAATTAATTAGTCTCAACCCCGCCCTCAAAACTGGGCCTGGGCAATCCCTTAAAGCGGATGTGCCATGGGAACAAAATATTAAAAGCCAGCAGCTACAAATACTGCAGCTGCTGACTTTTAATATTAGGACACTTACCTGTCCTGGAGTCCAGCGCCGATCGCAGCAGAGCACGAGCGATCGCTCGTCACTCTGCTGCTCCCCCCGCCATCCACGCTGAGGGAACCAGGAAGTGAAGCGCTGCGGCTTCACTGCCCGGTTCCCTACGGCGCATGCGCGAGTCGCGCTGCGCCCGCCGATTGGCTCACACGCTGTGTGCTGGGAGCCGAGTGTTCCCAGCACACAACGGGCGACAGACGGGATGTGACGGAATGCCCGTCTTTCGCCCGTAGCGTGTGGCCGGAAGTGGGTGCAAATACCTGTCTTTAGACAGGTGTCTGCACCCCCCTCCCCCCTGAAAGGTGTCAAATGTGACACCGGAGGGGGGGAGGGTTCCGATCAGCGGGACTCCACTTTAGGGTGGAGAACCGCTTTAAGGCCAGTGGGTCATGAAAGACTTCGCTCAAGACTCGACTCATAAGGTCTTTCCTCGGAACCGATCTGAGATCTTCAGCCGACAATCGCCACTGCCGCAGTAACTTCAGGCACGGAGCTACATAGGCTGGTAGCTGACCACGATGACCCCTGCGATTCTTCACTTGGCCACCTTCTTCCCAAAGTCGCAGAAAAGGACTAAACCAAGATCTAAATATGCCTGCCCATCCAGGAGGTTCCACTGCAAGCATACTACCAATGTTAAACTTGAGGAATAGCAGTGAAAAGAAAAGAATTGGGTTGACCATACCTAAGCCACCCTCCCTCCTGGATAGGTAGGTGACATTCCTCTTGATGGGGTTCAGTCTGTTCCCCCACAGCATCTGGAAGAACACACTACTGACCCTAGCATAGAGAGACACTGGCAAGATGCAGACAAAGCTGACATACAAGAAGATCGGAATCAGGTAGGTCTTAATCAGATCAACCCTTTCCCTCATAGATAACTTCCATCTCTTCCAGTTGACCACCTTAGCATTGGCAATTTCCAGTCTGCCTTCCCAGTTTTTGAGGCCATAATCGCCGGGTCCAAATTCAATGCCTAGTATCTTAATTCTTTCCCGGGGCACTGGAAAGGTGTCCGGGAGATCAAACCCCTCACCTTCCTTTCCCATCCAGAAAACTTCGCTCTTTTCCTGATTGATCTTGGAGCCTGATGCTTCAGAATACCGTGATGTCAGAGAGACCACCTCCTCCGCCTCATCCGTCCCAGTGACAATCACCGATACATCGTCCGCATAAGCAACAACCCTCAATGGCGGCTCACCCGGGAGCCCCACTGGTACCCCACACAACATGCCGCTCTCTAGCCTCCTGATGAAGGGGTCGATTGCAAACACATAGAGCAGGGGACTCAGGGGACAGCCCTGGCGCACCCCGGAGCCAACCTCAAAGGACTGCCCAACCCAACCATTAACAAGAGGGAAGCTTTCTGCCCCCTTATACAAGACTTTCAGCCAATCAACAAAACCACCCGGCAGACCGTACTTACTAAGGAGCAACCACAGGTACTCATGGTTAACACGATCAAAAGCCTTTGCCTGATCCAATGTCAGCAAGTACTTTCCCCAGCCTGCAGCCCTGCACCGCTCCAAGGCCTCCCGGACAGCTAACACCGCTGTGAAGGTACTCCTACCCTGGACCGAACAGTGCTGATGGCGAGAAAGCAAAGACTCTGCTACTGACGACAGGCGCCAGAAAAATATCTTCGCCAGTATCTTTCTATCGACATTAAGAAGGCTGATGGGGCGCCAATTCTCAATCATCGAAGGATCTTTACCCTTTGACAGAAGAATCACAGCCGAGTGCCTCATGGAAGGGGATAGCACCCCCTCAGCAAGACAACTGTTAAAAACCTCTACCAAATGTGGGGCCAGAATAGACTTAAAGGCTTTGTAAAACTCAGCCGTCAAGCCATCCGGTCCGGGTGACTTTTTGATGGCAAGCTGTTCAATTGCCCTCATCACCTCTTCAACTGTGATTTCCTCTGTCAAATTCATCAATGGAACATCTCCACCATTTAGACCTGGAGTAGAGTCCAAAAAGCTTTCCATCTTGTCACGGTCAAGCTCTTTCCTTCCAAGAAGGTCGGCATAAAAGGACCTCACGACCTCCAGAATCCCTGACCTGGACTTTGTCACGGAACCTGTACTGTCCTTAAGGCCAACGACCGCTTTAACAGCTACACCTTGTTTGCAGTTCTGGTAAGGGTCAGGCGAGTGGTACTTCCCATAGTCCCTCTCCAGAACCAAAGAGGCATGCCGGTCATATTGACACTTCCTGAGAAGGAGTTTCACTTCGGAGATTGCCCCAGGATCTCCTCCTCTCGAGACAAGAATATCCAGCTTCCTCCGCAAACGTTGGTAGGTCATGTATTTATTAAACTGTGTTCTATTGGCTAGGCCCCTGAAGAATCCAGCGATCCTCTTTTTGGTCAGCTCCCACCACTCAGCCTTGCTGCTACAAAAGTCCAGGAGGGTCACCTGTGCCTGAAAGAATTCCTCAAAGGATTGTCTAACATGTTCTTCCTGGAGTAGAGTCGAATTTAATCTCCAGATGCCCTTTCCTCTCTGAGGGGCGTCTGAAGCATTCAGGGCCACAGATAGCATACAGTGATCAGAGAACTCTACTGCCAGCACCACTGGGGGTGAGAAAGCAGAGGCCTCCTTCAAAAAAAACCTGTCTATCCTACTCTGACTATTACCACGATGAAAGGTGAACCCGGTGTCATCCGGGAGGTGCGCAATGTGCACATCCACAAGACCAGCATCCCTAACCATACTATTTAAAAAAACGCTATCATATCCCAGCCTGTCCTTGAAGGCCTTCCTGTCCTTGGGCCTAGTTACTGTATTAAAGTCACCTCCAAAGACCACTTGCCGGGATGTAAAAAGAAATGGCTTGATCCTTGTAAAAAGGCATTTCCTGTCCCACTTTGTGTGCGGCCCATAGATATTAATTAGGCGCAGGTCCTGCCCTCCCACAAGGACGTCTAAGACCATACATCTCCCAATCTCCACCTCAATAACCCGCCGGACAGTTACCATGCCGGTTTTAAACAACACCGCCACACCGCCGTAAGGCTCGGCCGCAAGAGACCAGTAAGATGGACCATACCTCCACTCTCTCTTGGCCATATGAATATCTGCCAAGGAGGTGAGCCTAGTCTCTTGCAAAAATAAAATTTCAGCATCTAATTGGCTGAACAAAAAGAAGGCCATAGAACGAGCTCTCACTGACTTAATGCTGGCGACATTTATTGTCGCCACTTTTAACGGAGGGGGAACCGCCATTTGGGTTATTGGGTGGATTGCTTCTTAGCTCCCCTCTGCTGCTCATCACCAGAAGCCTCCCTCTTTCTTGAGGCCGCCTCCAACTCCATCTCTGAATCGGAGCTCAGCTCTGAAGAAGCGCCAGATGAGGAAATGTCCCACCTAGTGGACCTACGACGGGTGGAGACAGGCACCAGAGCTTCCCGTCCCCGTTCCGTCCTCACCGCCTGCTTCTTCCGCCGCCCAACCTTCCTTCTCTCCTCCAGGTACTTGAGGTCAGCCTCAGAGATGCCCTCATCCCTTGTTTTTTTCTTTGAAGCGACCTTTTTAGTACCCGCTACCACTCCTGGTGGGGGGGGTAAATCCGACTTAACAGGGATAGACTTCTGGGGGGTAACTGACTCAGGGGGCACAGACTTGGAAGGTTCTGACACAAGAGGAGCGGGTACAGTAGGCTGGGGGGACACAGATACAGATACAGAAGGAGTACTTACAGACACAGAAGGGGTGGTCACAGGAACTGGGGAGGGAACTGGGGAGGAAACTGGGGAGGGATCCTGAGCAGGACCAGGGGGGTCGGTCACCGCAGCGGAGGATGGTACACCAGGGGCCTCCCCCTCCATCCTGTCCAGCCTTGACATCTCATCCACTACCTCCTTCTCCATATTGTGCCAGGCCTCAGGGCATCTGCTGTAGGGGTGGCCAAGTCGCAGGCACAGGTTGCACCTGATCTTCTGGGTGCAGTCCTTGGCCATATGACCCTGACCCCGACACACTGAGCATATCAAGGCCGAACAGGAGGAGCTAAGGTGGCCCCTCTCTCCACAGCGGTGGCACAGCTTCGGCTGACCAGGGTAGAACACGGTCATCCTATCCCTCCCTATGAAAGCCGAGGAGGGCAGGTGACGGACAACATTTCCATCCCTGGCCAGCCTGACTGTTACCGACCATCCCCCAGTCCAGATGTTACGCTCATCTAATATTTTATTTGGCTTGGTCAAAACTTCCCCGTAGTTCCTCAACCAGACCTCCAGATCCCTGGCAGGGACGCTCTCATTGGTGAGGATGATAGTGATCTTTTTTACTGTTGACCGCTGCGAAATCGCAACTGGGGCCAGACTTTCCCATTCGGGTCTTGACCTGCACCGGGCCTCATATCGCTCCCAGAACAGGTCAAGACCCTCTGGCTTGGTGAAACTGACTGTATACTCTCGCGTCCCTGACACATGAATAAAAGCATACAAATCATTTACCCCAAAACCCATTTCCAGGATTAAATCCACCACTGCACGCCTTGCAGGTGGGACTGCGCCACCTTCCCATTTGAGGATGACTACATTGCGTCTTGGACCCCCAGCCGAAGCCAGAGACCCAAGACCAGATCCCGGGGGGCTCGAGGTGGTAGCTCGCAGGGGAAAACCCTGCTTGGGGGCGGAGCTGCCAGCAGCAGAGCGCAACACCTGAGCAAAAGTGGGTTTATTGGGGCCAAGACCCCACACCGAAGTCACTTTATGCTGTACATTGTCCACATGAACAGAGTTGGTATTATTGTCCATCATATCTGAACTGGGACCATTGTCCATCATATCTGAAATGGGACCATTGTCCATCCCACCTGAAATGGGACCATTGTCCATCCCACCTGAAATGGGACCATTGTCCATCATATCTGAACTGGGATGATTTTTATCAGCCACACACACATTCCCATCAGGAACAGTCACTGTTGCTGCTGCAGTACCGGCTGTCGCCTGATGCTGCGCTGTGGAGTCCTGAGCAGCAGTGGGGCAATCAGCTCTGGTCTCAGCATCAGGAGGGTTAATGGGTTCTGCTGGGACTTGCAGTTCCTTCACAGAAATGTCATTTTTTAAACGTGTCTCTTGCTGCATTGCAGCCTCAGCAGGCACATTATTACTGCATACAGTCTTATTATTAGGCACATTATCAGTCATGGTGCTAGATGGTACAAACACAGTCTTATTCACAACATGGGGCTTAGCTGGCTTCACTTTATCAGGTACACCATCTGCAATATCTTCATCATTAAAGACCATCCGATCCCCCCGCACAGGAGACTCCATTACCTGGATCACCCTCAGCATGCCTCCTGAGTCCTGGGAAGGCATTGGGGTGCTTACCTCTCCCTGGGGGGGCAGGGGGTCAGAACTGGGGGTCTCCTCCTCCTCCACCTCCATCTTTGTCACCTTTGCAAACCTCCTTTCGTTGGAGAACTTTTCCTTGAAAGGACCATCCCTTCCTTCCATTATGGCCACGATGGTCTCTTGATGGTCCACACGTACCTTGGCCAATTGGATCTCTGGATCCATGGATCCGCGTTTCTGGCTATGTAAACCTTCACGTTGCCTTCGCAGGCGCTTCAGCTCCGCACGTAGCTTGTACAGCTTGTCCCTCTCCCGGTTTAGGACTTTTATGCCGGCCACCACTCGCTCCCGAATGGCCTCCGAGCCTTCATCCACACCAGGGGCAGAGAGATCACCAGCTGAGGCTTGTAGAGGGGCAGATGGCCCAGGAGATGGCTGAGAGCCTCCAGCAAGGGAGGCCCCACTGCCCTCCATGGCTTCCCCAGAATGGGGCCAGGAGAGCTGGGAGAGATTTCCAGGCAACTCCCTTCTCACACAGCAGCTCCAGACACACCTTCCTCCTCACACACCTGTGCTCCAATGATGGGTGGGGCACTATTCCCACCACTGACACCAATGATGGGGCACTATTCCTCCCACTGATACCAATGATGGGACACTATTCCTCCCACTGACACCAATGATGGGACACTAATCCTCCCACTGACACCAATGATGGGGCACTATTCCTCCCACTGACACCAATGATGGGACACTATTCCTCCCACTAACACCAACAATGGGACACTATTCCTCCCACTAACACCAATGATGGGACACTATTCCTCCCACTGACACCAATGATGGGACACTATTCCTCCCACTAACACCAATGATGGGACACTATTCCTCCCACTAACACCAATGATAGGGCACTATTCCTCCCACTGACACCAATGATGGGACACTATTCCTACCACTGACACCATTGATGAGACACTATTCCTCCCACTGATACCAATGATGGGACACTTCTCCTCCCACTGATACCAATGATGTGACACTATTCCTCCCACTGACACCATTGATGGGGCACTATTCCTCCCACTGACACCAATGATGGGACACTTCTCCTCCCACTGATACCAATGATGTGACACTATTCCTCCCACTGACACCATTGATGAGACACTATTCCTCCCACCGATACCAATGATAGGGCACTATTCCTCCCACTGACACCAATGATGGGACACTATTCCTACCACTGACACCATTGATGAGACACTATTCCTCCCACTGATACCAATGATAGGGCACTATTCCTCCCACTGACACCAATGATGGGACACTATTCCTCCCACTAACACCAACAATGGGACACTATTCCTCCCACTAACACCAATGATGGGACACTATTCCTCCCACTGACACCAATGATGGGACACTATTCCTCCCACTAACACCAATGATGGGACACTATTCCTCCCACTAACACCAATGATAGGGCACTATTCCTCCCACTGACACCAATGATGGGACACTATTCCTACCACTGACACCATTGATGAGACACTATTCCTCCCACTGATACCAATGATGGGACACTTCTCCTCCCACTGATACCAATGATGTGACACTATTCCTCCCACTGACACCATTGATGGGGCACTATTCCTCCCACTGACACCAATGATGGGACACTTCTCCTCCCACTGATACCAATGATGTGACACTATTCCTCCCACTGACACCATTGATGAGACACTATTCCTCCCACCGATACCAATGATAGGGCACTATTCCTCCCACTGACACCAATGATGGGACACTATTCCTACCACTGACACCATTGATGAGACACTATTCCTCCCACTGATACCAATGATAGGGCACTATTCCTCCCACTGACACCAATGATGGGACACTATTCCTCCCACTGACACCAATGAAGGGACACTATTCCTCCCACTGACACCAATGATGGGACACTTCTCCTCCCACTGACACCAATGAAGGGACACTATTCCTCCCACTGACACCAATGATGTGACACTATTCCTCCCACTGACACCATTGATGAGACACTATTCCTCCCACTGACACCAATGATGGCGCACTATTCCTCCCACTGATAAAAATGACAATGGTCCAAAAATGGTGTTAAAAGTGTCCGATGTGTCCGCCATAAAGTCGCAGTCACGATAAAAATCACAGATCGCCGCCATTACTAGTAAAAAAAAAAAAATAATGTCATAAATCTATCCCCTATTTTATAGACATTACAACTTTTACGCAAACCAATCAATTTACGCGTACACCAATTTTTGGAGAAGAATACGTATCAGCCTGAACTAATGAAACATTTTTTTTATATATATATATATATATTTTTTTTTTTGGGGATATTTATTATAGCAAAAAGTAAAAAATATTGCTTCTTTTCAAAATTGCCGCTCTATTTTTGTTTATAGCGCAAAAAAAAGGGCCAGATGCACAGTGAGAGTACGCCGGTGTATCTACTGATACGCCGGCGTACTTTCAAATTTCCCGCGTCGTATCTTTAGTTTGAATCCTCAAACCAAGATACAACGGCTTCTGGGTTCGATCCGACAGGCGTACGCCTTCGGATCGTAGGTGCAATACTTCGGCGCCCGCTGGGTGGAGTTTGCGTCGGTTTCCGCGTCGGGTATGCAAATGAGCTTTTTCCGACGATCCACAAACGTACGCGCGGCCGGCGCATTCTCTTACGTCGTCTCTAGTCGGCTTTTTCCGGCGTATAGTTAAAGCTGCTATTTTGCGGCGTATAGATAGACTTGCCATGTTAAGTATGGCCGTCGTTCCCGCGTCGAAATTTAAAAAAAAAAATTTTTGTGTAAGTCGTCCATGAATAGGGATGGACGTAACTCACGTCTAAGTTCAAAAAATGACCTTGTTGCGACGTCATTTCGCGCAATGCACGGCGGGAAATTTTCGAAACGGAGCATGCGCAGTTCAATCGGCGCGGGGACGCGCTTCATTTAAATGAATCACGCCCCCTAATCGCCGATTTGAATTCCGCCGCCAGAAATACACTACGCCGCCGTAGCTTACGGCGCGAAATCCTCCTGGATTCGACTTAAAGCCAGGTAAGATACGGCGGCGTAGCGTATCTCTGATACGCTGCGCCTATCCAATTCTATGTGGATGAGTGAGCGAGTGAGTGAGTGAGTGAGTGAGTGAGTAACTTGTATAGCGCAGCAAATGCGAACTTAATTGCCTCAAGGATCTGGCCCAAAAATCGCAGAGGTGAACAAACACCACCAGAAGAAAGCTCTAGTTGCAGTGCCGAATTGCAAAAAATGGCCGGGTCATTGGGTAGCCAAATTCTCCAGGACTGAAGTGGTTAAAGCGGAGTTCCACCCAAATTTGGAACTTCCGCTTATCCCACTCCTCACCCCCTTACATGCCACATTTGGCATGTAATTTTTTTGGGGGGGGGGAGTGGGGGCTTCAGAAGGAGTGGGACTTCCTGTCCCACTTCCTCCTTCTGGGCAGACGATTAAGCTTAATCACCTACAGGAAGGGGCTGCTGTAGGCGATCGCCCAGGACACGTGACAGGTCCTTGGCGATCGCCTGTCCAATCAGACGGCGCCTCGCCGGGCCGCGCCGCTCGCGCATGCGCAGTGCATGCGCAGTGCCGCTCGCGCATGCGCAGTGGGTGCCCGGCCGTGAAGCCGAAAGCTGTCACGGCCGGGTGCCCACACTGAGCAAAAAAATATTTCAGTTGCATCAGCGCATTAGAAATAAAAGTGGTGACTTAATCCAACGCGTAACGATCTACTGTGAATGGGCCTTCAATGTTCTGAACGAAAATATAAAAAATATTCAAAAAACATCAATGAGGTTTATTACTTCGGAAACGTTTCCCACGCCACAGGATGCAGCGGGTTAATTCTTGGCCTACAGTCGCAGGTTCTGCTTGTCTGCCGCCCGCGGCCTCTACTCATCTCTCTAAATAAAAGAAGACCCTCCGGCTTTGTAGCAGCAGATCCAAAGCAGATGCGGTTCCCAGAAGAAAAAAAAAAAAAAGACATTTTTTTTTTTTTTATATATTTATTTTATGCGAAGTTTCCAGTACACAGTGCACCCTTTGTGTCGGTGAACCTTTGTCTAGAAGAGCGCAGATTAGGGGGGAGCCGGATCCGCGCAGAGAGAGGGGAGGCCGCCATGAGCATGGACCGTGTGGAGGCCCGAAGCCTCTGAGCTAGTCATGCATGCTCCTCCTGAGCTCTTGTCGAACCTCTCCAAATCATTTATTGCTTCTATCAGTTCACTGGGTTCTCTCACAAGATTTTTCCATAAGCCTTTTATCAGAGCTCTCCCAATACAATCGTGTCATTCTCTGGCTCTCCTAAGCCTTCTCAGTTCCAGGGGTTTGACTCCACGCTGTATCTCCGCTACTCAAGATGTCGGCTGCCTCCTCTCAATGCGTCACCACTCATCCAGCTCTTCATAATCTCTCCATTAATACTTTGCTTACCAGCTGCTCTGATTAGAGAACGGGAGATTTTTATTTTATTTTTTTTGGCAGGTCCAGTCTTCAGTGGCATCTTAAAGGGAAACTGTAACCCTTTTTTGCCGCAAGTTAAGGGTCTTCAAAGTGCGGCCCACGAACCAAATTTTCCCCCGGTGCAATATTTTATGCAGCCTTCCAATGCAAGCGGGGACTCTAATGGGGACCCTGATGTAAGGCGACTCTCAGGGCCGATCCTAGGCAGGGTGCACAGGGTGCTTTGCACCCAGACGCCTGCAGAGGTGGGGGCGCCGAAGTGGCAGAGTTCTCCCCTCCCTCCTTCTCTCCTTGGGCCGGATTCATGTAGCTCAGCGGATCTTTAGATCCGCTAGATCTACCTGGTTTACGATCCGCCGGTGCAATTTAGCGAGGCTAGTGCATGATTCATAAAGCACTTACCTCGCAAATTGCACCGTCGGATCGTAACTCCCCCCGGCGGAATGCAAATTCCGCGGCTAGGGGGAGTGTACAATTTAAATCAGGCGCGTTCCCGCGCCGATTTAACTGCGCATGCGCCGCCGGCGAAAAAGCCCAGTGCGCATGCTCCAAATGACGTCGCTAGGACGTCATTGTTAGCGGCGGGTACGTCAATTGCGGCCATCGGGATTCCCGATCGACTTACGCAAACGACGTAAAAATTTTGAATCTCGGCGCGGGAACGGCGGCCATACTTAACATTAGCTACCCCTCATATAGCAGGGGTAGCTCTCCGCCGGAAAAAGCCGAACGCAAACGACGTTAAAAAAGAGCGACGGGCGGGCGTACGGACGTGAATCGGCGGTTTTCCTCATTTGCATATGCAACGTGTAAAAAAAAGCGACGACACCTAGCGGCCGGCGGGAGATTACAGCCTAAGATTCGACTGGTGTAAGTCACCTACACCAGTCGGATCTAAGGGAGATCTATGCGGAACTGATTCTTATGAATCAGTCGCATAGATCCGACTGTGGGATCTCACAGATCCGACCGTCGGGTCTCACAGATACGACGGCGGATCAGGAGATCCGCCGGCGTATCTATTGATGAATCTGGCCCTTTGTTTGCATCCTGAACTGAGCATAGGTGTGTGTGTCCATCCAAAACTCATGTGTCTCTGACCATCTCCTGTGCTATGTCTGCAGTCTCTGACCATCTCCTGTACTATGTCTGCAGTCTCTGACCATCTCCTGTATTATGTCTGCAGTCTCTGACCATCTCCTGTACTATGTCTGCAGTCTCTGACCATCTCCTGTACTATGTCTGCAGTCTCTGACTGTCTCCTGTACTATGTCTGCAGTCTCTGACCATCTCCTGTATCATGTCTGTAGTATGTCTGGGGGTCTTTCTAACAGAAACCCTCTGTGTCCATCAGAGAGCCCCCCCTCCAGGTCCCAATAAAGTACTCTGCTTCTCTTCCTGTATTTTGTTTATTGTTAAGAGATCATGTAAGGATCCCAGGGTAATGAGGACTTTGTGGGGGAAGCATCTCTGTGGTTGAGTCATTGCCATAGAAACATGTGTAAAGGGGAGGAGTTAGTAAAATGACCACACCCATGTGGGGGCGCCAGAAATATTTCTGCACCCAGGCGCCTGTGACCCTAGGATCGGCCCTGGCGACTCTGATGTGTACCTGGATGTAAGAGGGACTCTCATGCAAGGCTGCTGATAAGGCAGTAAAGCCAGCCCTTCTGTACTCGGCCCGGGCCCCGTCAGTTCAAAAGGGGGGCCCGGGCACCTGTTTAGCGGGAGGGCCGGCTGTACTTTATTATTGCAGACACCGATCCCCCTGCAGCGCTGCCAGCTTGCCCTCCTCTTTCTCCCTTTTGCTACACTGCAGAGGGATTGCTGCTAGCACATGCACCCCTTCCATCTTCTATCCGGGCCCTCAGGTCTACCCCTTTCCCCCACAGCGCTGCCAGCTTCTCCTACTCTTTCAACGCCTGGCTGCACTGCAGAGGGATTGGTTCTAGCACATGCACCCCTTCCATCTGATATCCGGGCCCCCCAGCAGGGCCATCTTAATAGCATCTTGGGCCCCTGGGCAAAGTAATGCTCTGGGGCCCCTAAAATGATGACATACAGGTAAACAATGTAAACAGACATCAAGTAGGTAGGAGGCAGACTGCCTCCCCTGTGTATCTATCACTCTCAGTGCCATCATGGGGCCCCCAATTTTGGGGCAGCGTGGGCTCAAGGACCAGCTGCTTTGGGGAAAGTGCAGGGGCCCCCCCATGCAGCTGGGCCCCTGGGCAGTGCCCATGTGTGCCCTCTCATTAAGACAGCCCTGCCCCCCAGGTCTACCCCTTTCCCCCACAGCGCTGCCAGCTTCCCCTCTTTCTTTCTCCCTTTTGATACACTGCAGGGGGATTGGTTCTAGCACATGCGCTCCTTTCATCTGCTGTCTGGGCCCCCCTGGTGTACCCCTTTCCCCAGCATCGCTGACAACTTCTCCTCCTCTTTCTCGCTCCGGCTGCACTGCAGGGGGATTGGTTCTAGAACATGTACCCCTTCCATCTACTATCCGGGCCCCCCTGGTGTACCCCTTTCCCGGCAGCGCTTCCAGCTTCTCCTCCTCTTTCTCCCTTCGGCTGCACTGCAGGGGGCTTGGTTCTAGCACATGCACCCCTTCCATATGCTATCCGGGCCTCCAGGTGTACCCCTTTTTCCTGCAGCGCTACCAGCTTCTCCTCCTCTTTCTCCCTTCTACTGCACTGCAGGGGGATTGGTTTTAGCACATGCACCCCTTCCACCTGCTATCTGGGCCCCCAGGTATACCCCTTTTCCCGCAGCACTGACAGCTTCTCTTCCTCTGTCGACCTCTGGCTGCACTGCAGGGGGATTGGTTCTAGCACCTGCGCCCCTTCCATCTGCTATCCGGGCCTCCAGGTGTACCCCTTTTTCCTGCAGAATTGACAGCTTCTCCTCCTCTTTTTCCCTTCTGCTGCACTGCAGGGGGATTGGTTCTAGAACATGCACCCCTGTCATGTGCTATCCGGGCCCCCTGGTGTACCCCTTTCCCCCCTGCAGTGCTGCCAGCTTGTCCTCCTCTTTCTCCCTTTTGCTGCACTGCAGGGGGATTGGTTCTAGCACATGCACCCCTTCCATCTGCTATCCACGCCCCCCCTGGTGTACCCCTTTTCCCTGCAGCGCTGCCAGCTTCTCCTCCTCTTTCTCCCTTCTTCTGCACTGCAGGGGGGATTGGTTCTAGCACATGAACCCCTTTACATCAGAGTCCACAGAGATCCCCTTTTACATCTGAACTTCCAGAGTTCCCTTTCATAGTAAGGGCAGACTCTGTTGTAAGGGAGAACTGGGGACTCTGACATAAAGGATGCTCTGGGAACCCAGATTTAAGGGGGAACACTGAGAACTCTGATGCACGGAGAGGACCGGGGGGGGAGGGATCCTGGACAGATGGCAACCCTACTCCAAATCAGGGACTGTCACTCGAAATCAGGGACAGTTGGGAGTTTACTGTATAAATGTCACTGACAGGGAAGGCGTTAACACTAGGGGGCGATCAAGAGCTTAAGTGTGTCCTAGGTAGGTGTTTCTAACTGTGGGATGGGGGGGTGTACTGACAGGAGGAGGAGACAGATCGCTGTTCCTGATCACTATGAACAGCAAATCTTTTTCTACTACCCTGACAGAACGGTTTGTTTACATTGCCAGATCCCCGCTCTGGCTCTCTGAGGAACGATCACGGGTGGCCGGCAGACATTGCGGCCACCGGGCCACGTTGCATCGGCTCCCCCTATCGCTCTTAAAAAGCGGCCGACGTGTAATGACGGCGGCTGGTCGACAAGTGGTTAACTTTGTATTGACACCCGCAGCGGTTGGCAGGGCCGCCATCAGGAATTATGGGGCCCCTTACACAGCTTCAGGCATGGGCCCCCTGGAGCAGAGAACCGGGGGGGGGGGGAGCGTGCCACCTGAAATTAATTGAGAACCGGGCGGTCCCTTTACAAAAAAAAAGAAGAAATAAAGAAAAATAGATATAAAAAAAGGGCCCTTTAATAATAATATTTATATACATATATATAAAAATAAAAAATAAAAGAAATAAAAAAATATATAAAAAAATGATTTTTTTTTTTAATAAAAAAAAAGGGGTTGTCATCCGGGGCCCTGGGGACCTCCGGAGCCATAAAAAAAAAAAAAAAAATTGGCCCTTTAATAAAAAATAAAATACAAATATATAAAAAAAAATATATATTCTTTTTAGAAAAATGAATAAAAAAAGGGGGGGGGTTGTCGTCTGGGGCCACCGGGCCCCTGGGGACCTCCGGACCTCTAAAAAAAAAAAAAAAAATCGTCCCTTTAATAAAAAATAAAATAAAAATATATTGAAAAAAATATATATTCTTTAAAAAAAAAAAAAAAAAAAAGGGGGGGCTGCCACCCAGGGCCCTGGGGGGCTCCGGACCCCCCCTTTTTTTTAAAAGGGGTTGCCATCCAGGCCCCTTACAGGTGTACTGCCTGTACCCCCCTGATGGCGGCCCTGCCGGTTGGCATAGGACAGTGTGACATGCGATGGTTGCCGCATCGCATTTGTGTGAACCGAGCCTAAATCTTCCGGAGGTCAAGCGGTTAATTTACCTGCTGGATGTCAAGCTTATTGATTGGTTCCCTGTGCCGCTAATCACCCTCCACTCGGAAACACAGGCGTGCAATGGATCGCCGCCACTCCTGAGCTGTTCACAAGCGGAGCTTTACATAAAAAAGGCGCGTTGGATACATTGTTGCGATGTCAGAAGCGTCACATTAAGAGGTTCCCGTCCAGCTGTGTTTGTTTAAATAAAAGTGTCATTTTAATACCTCCTACTGCGACATCGCTGCCAGCTAATGGAAAAAAGAAAAGACGATTTTGACGCGGGGACTTAGCGGGCTGGAAGATTTATCCTGAAGGGGGGAGGGGGGACCACACACAGGGTTTTTTTTTTTTTTGTCTGAAACGTTGCCACTAATGGATCTGTCCGGGCCGATTCAGCTGCGCTTTCAAAGGTTCCACTTGAAAAACAAAATAGAAGCGTCATGATCTCAATCTCGCCAAGTACGGCGTAAGTGGAGCCGCGAATCAAAGGGATGGAAAGTGCCGTACTTGACTGAGGGCAGAGGGATGAATCGGGGGTGTCATGGGGCCACAATGTTATTAGGGGCCCGGGGAGGGGGTCAGGCAGTATGTTGTCAGCTTCTGAAAACTGGAGCCATTGTTCCCGGAGTGGGAGCATCTCAGTACAAGAAGTCAAGTGTTGGCAACAAGAAATGGTGCAAGTCAATTTTTGGGTGACCCTTTACGTAAAGCGGTTTTGAAATCGCTGGTAGAATTCCTAATCGCAGAAGAACGCGCAACGCGGGTCTGGCTGCCATTATTCTTAATGGCACCCTCAAAATTTGTAGGGGGCGCAAAAAAAAAACCATCAAACGCAGCTATTGTGCTCATCAAATGCAGCCACTGTGCCCATCAAACGCAGCCACTGTGCCCATCAAACGCAGCCACTGTGCCATCAAACGCAGCCACTGTGCCCATAAATTCCTGCCACTGTGCCATCAAATGCCATCACTGTGCCCATCAAATGCAACCACTGTGCCCATCAAACGCAGCCACTGTGCCCATCAAATGCAGCCACTGTGCCCATCAAATGCAGCCACTGTGCCATCAAACGCAGCCACTGTGCCCATCAAATGCAGCCACTGTGCCCATCAAATGCAGCCACTGTGCCCATCAAATGCAGCCACTGTGCCATCAAATTCCGCCACTGTGCCCATCAATCGCTTCCACTGTGCCCATCAAATGCAGCCACTGTGCCAAATTCCGCCACTGTTCCCATCAATCGCTGCCACTGTGCCCATCAAATGCAGCCACTGTGCCCATCAAATGCCGCCACTGTGCCATCAAATGCAGTCACTGTGCCCATCAAATGCAGCCACTGTGCCATCAAATGCAGTCACTGTGCCCATCAAATGCAGCCACTGTGCCATCAAATGCAGCCACTGTGCCATCAAATGCCACCACTGTGCCATCAAATGCCGCCACTGTGCCATCAAATGCAGCCACTGTGCCCATCAATTGCCGCCACTGTGCCCATCATTTGCCGCTGCTGTGCCCCATCAAATGCTGCCAGTGTGCATCGCCCGGCACTTACCTGTCTCGCAGCGGGTCACGGTGGTGTCCTCCACACTCCTCGCTGTCTTCTCCCGCCCTCTCTATCAGGTGTCCAATCAAAGCGCCTGTCGTTTCCGCCAATCAGGTGACAGGTAACAGAGCACCTGATTGGCTGAGAGGCGGTTCAGTATTAGCAAAGCAAATTCCTTCGCTTTCCTAACACAACGCTGAGTGAACTGAGAGCGACCAGCATGGCGCCCGCTGTTTAACCTTTTGGACTACAGCTCTAATCAGGTGCTTCCAAAAAAAAAAAACACCGCTGTAATTCAGGTGCCCGGCACCCGAAAAGGGTCCGGACTCCGGACACCTGAATAGGGGGTGTCAGCGGCGACCATAGATAGATTCATGCAATGCATGAATCTATCTATGGTGATAGAGTGGTGCCAGGAGAGGTGTCAGTTAAAGCGATGCAGCGCCAAATCGCAAAAAGTGCTCTGGTCGGGAAGGGGGTGAATTCTTCCGGGGCTGAAGCGGTTAACAGTGACTGAGCATGGCTTGGGTCTGCCATGTGTTTGTCATGCGTTGCGCTCGGCGTGCAAACATGAGATATGTGCATCGCTCGCTCCTCGTTCCAAGCCGCTACACAATTCCTTTTTTTTTTGTGAGCGCTCGGCCAACTGTAGAGCCCGGGCTGGATACGGCGCGGGTTCCAGCCAAGAGCAGAAGGGTTTTCGGCTCCCATCCAGCAGCAGCTGCTGAGGACGGGAGGATTTGGAATGTCAAAGGACTGGTTTGTGCTGGCTGACTTCATCTAAATAACACAAACGCCTCCGGTAAAACATGACTTCAACGGGAACTTTAATGTTAAAATTAAAACTACATGTTCCCTCCCACCTTCCCTAACCTCCTGGCAGCGCGGCCTCCGGTTCAGCTCCGGACGCTGCAGACAACAGCGCCGCCGATTCCGCTGCCAGATAAAAAAGGACCTGGGCGCGTCGTGGGGAGGCAGGAAAAGACGCGGACCGCACTATTCCTCGTTTGGATTTTTCCATTGCAGGTGTTGTGCATTTGCGCGTTGGCCGCGCTACACAATCAGAGCAGTCCGTTCATTTAAGGCTGCATTCGCACCTGAGCGTCGCGGTTGTGCGTTTTTTTTCTGGCATTTTTTTTTTTAAGCGTTTTTGTACAGCATTTTGAAAGCGTTTTTGAGTGTTGTCGTTTTTTTTAACCCCTTCACGTCTTACAAGTTAACCACTTAACCACTTCAATACCCGCCCATAGTCATTTGACGTCCACAGATGGGATCTCCCATCCTGGGTGGACGTCATATGACGTCCTGGGCTTTGTGGGGGGAGATCTGAATGATGGGTGCAGCTAGAGGCATCATTCAGATATCCTTCTCTTCTGACGGCGATTCAACATAAGAACGATCATAGCGGTCGTTCTGCCGCTTGATCGTTCTTATAGGCGGCGGGAGGGGACATCCCCCCCCTCCCGCCGCCATCCGGTGCTTCTCCGGGCTCTCCTGTGCCATCGGGGGCCCGGGGAAAGAATCGTCCGGCGCAGGCAGGAAGCATAGAGATAACTGGTGACCAGATGGTCACCAGTCATCTCTATGACCGTCGGAGGACCCGGGCGCGATGTGATGACGTCACGCCCGGGTACCCGTAAGTAAACAAAGCCGCGATTGCGGCTGCTAAGCAACAGCAAGCATGAGATCGGTGAATTTCTTTTCACCGATTTCATGCTTTCCAGCCTGGAGGAGAGATGTGGGGTCTTATTGACCCCGCATCTCTCCATAAAGAGTACCTGTCACACACATTCCTATTACAAGGGATGTTTACATTCCTTGTAATAGGAATAAAAGTGGAAAAAAAAAAAAAATTATAACAAAATAAATAAATAAGTAAAAAAATAAATTAAAACGCCCCTGTCCCCGGTAGCTTGCGCGCAGAAGCGAACGCACACGCAAGTCCCGCCGACATATGTAAACGCAGTTTAAATCACATATGTGAGGTATCGCCGCGTGCGTTAGAGTGCCAGCAACAATTCTAGCACTAGACCTCCTCTGTAAATCAAAACTGGTAACCTGTAAAAAAATTCAAAGCGTTGCCTATGGAGATTTTTAAGCACCGAACTTTGGCGCCATTCCATGATTTTAAAGCGTGACATGTTAGGTATCTATTTACTCGGTGTAACATCATCTTTCATACTTTACAAAAAAATTGGGCTAACTTTAATGTTTTGTTATTTTTTTAATTCATGAAACAATTTTTTCCCAAAAAAAAGGCGTTTGAAAAATTATTGCGCAAATACTATGCAAGATAAAATGTTGCAATGACCGTCGTTTTATTCCCTAGGGTGTCTGCTAAAAAAACATATATAATGTTTGGGGGTTCTGCGTAATTTTCTAGTAAAAGAATGATGATTTGTACATGTAGGAGAGAAGTGCCAGAATAGGCCCGGTATTGAGGTATGTATAAAAGCCCAGTATTGAAGTGGTTAAGGACTGGAAAGGATTTGCCCCCTTGCCCATTGTCTGAGATACCCCCATTTATCCATAACCTGACCTTGGGTTGTCCTTCTCATATCTAGTACCACCAAGTGCCCAGCCACCTAGTGGTAGAAGAGAAAAATACAACCAGGCCAAATTTATCAAACAAATCGATGGATCTCATAAGCCTCGTACACACGATCGGATTTCCATCAGACAAATCCGTGGAATTTTGTCCGAAGGGGGTGTTGGCCGTGAACTTGTTCTGCATACAGACGGCAGAACTTTTTCAGCCAACATTCACGAAACAACGTGTTTTATCTGCTCTTTAGCGGCACCCTTTGGTCAACTTCTCCTATTGTTGTCTTATGGTTAGCATTGGTTCGGCGCATGCGTGTTTGTACTTTGGATGTTATTTTCGACTGACTTGTGTACACACGATCAGATAATCCGACAGCACACATTTGTTGTCGGAAAATTTGAGAGCATGGCTATCCAACAATTGTCCGATGGAGCGTACAGACGGTCGGATTTTCCCGACAAAAACCCTGGCATCACACAATTGTTGTCGGAAAATCCAATCGTGTGTACAAGGCTTAACAATTTAACCGATTAACCGGTTAACGCCCGCCCACTGTATATGTACGTCCTCTTTTTAAAGATGGATATCTCTGTAACGGCAGCAGCTGCTGGCAAAACCGAGGTTTCCATCTCTTCAGTGGGAGGGCGTGTAAACGATAACGGTGGTCTCCGCGGCGGATTCGCCGCGAGATCGCCGTTATCGGTGGCGGGAGAGGGGCCCCCCTCCCGCCGCTCTCCCGCGCCCTCCGCCGCTTACCGGAGCCGTCGGTAGCGGCGGAGGAGATCGGGTGCTGCTGGCTGTTCACTGAGGACGCGAGTGAGGGAAAGATGGCCCCCACCCGTCCTCATAGCTCTGCTGGGCGGAAGTGACGTCAAAACGTCAGTCCCGCCCAGCGTCTTAAAGAGACAATTTTTTTGTTGTCATTTTTTTAAATGACAAATTTTTTTTTTTTTTGCATTTAAGTCTAAATATGAGATCTGAGGTCTTTTTGACCCCAGATCTCATATTTAAGGCTGCATTCACACCTAGGCGTTGGCGTTACCAGGCGTTTTTACGCGCGTTTTTTTCGCGCGTTTGTGCGCGTTTGCGCGCGTTTGAGCAGAGCGACGTCCAGCGTTTTTTTTTTTTTTTTTGACCAATAGTAAAATAGATCACCTCTGTCATCATTTGTTGCTATGTGAAAGGTTTTTTTTTCCTCTTCCTGGGTGATAATTCCTCTTCCGGGTCATCCTTGTGCTTCTGACTCAATTGTGAAAATGAGTGATGACGAGATGGCTTTGTTCATGGCAGCAGCCACTGCTAGCCAATATCTTGTAAACGAGAGGCAGAGAAAAAGGAAGAGGCAACGCAGATTTTGGATACACCCCGTCATTGCTGATCGGGAAGAAAGAGGGCAATTTTGGGTGATGTACCAAGACCTCCGTGACCATGAAGACAAATTTCTGGACTACACCAGAATGTCCATAAAAAGGTTAGTAAAAAATGATCTGGAATCATTTATTTTTTACATTGTACCATTTGGGTTGCCACCTTTTCTTCAAGTCAAACATGTACACTTCTGCGGTGCACAACTATTTTTTTTAATACTATGAACTATACATATATTTTGTTAGTATTTTACATTTCTAATCATATGAATATAATAAAAATAGTCCCCTTTCCATTGCAGTGCACAGAGTTCCCCCTTTACATTAGAGTCCACAGAGTTCCCCCTTTACATTAGAGTCCACAAAGTTCCCCCTTTACATTACAGTGCACAGAGTCCCCCTTTACATTACAGTGCACAGAGTCCCCCTTTACATTACAGTGCACAGAATCCCCCTTTACATTACAGTGCACAGAGTCCCCCTTTACATCACAGTCACCCTTTTGCATCTCAACTCCCAGATTTCCCTTTCACTGTATGGGTTAACCAACATAATCTGATTGAAGCGAGACCTCAAGATACTCAGACATAAGGGATGCTCTGTGAACCATGATCTAAGGGGGAAACCGAGATCTCTGATGTACGGAGAGGACTCCAATGTGAGAACTCTGATTTTTCCTAGTGTACTCACCAAGAGGCAGGATAGAGAAAGGGGGTGGGTGCTTCTGTTAGACAGCGATGGAGGGTGAGCTCACTCACCCCTTGGCAGATAGCACATCTCATCCTGGTATATCTGTGGCTGCTGGGTTGTAAGTTTTCATCCCCTGCAGCCATTAACCCTGCCGGAAATCCATATTCTGGTCAGAAAAATCTGTCAGAGTGTCAGGCAGTCTGAAACCCGGACACATGATTCCAAACCCGAACTGTTCTGGTGAATCCCGTAAAGGTGGCAACCCTAGTACCAATCCATTGCCAATTTTAAATTTCATTTTCCTTTACAGCTTTGATGAGTTGCTGGAATTGTTGATCAACAGATTGCAGAGGATGGACACCTACTTCCGCAACTGTATCCCCCCTGTGGAGCGACTTATCATAACACTGAGGTAATTTTTATTTAGCGCTTTGAATGTAATACACTCATATATATATATATATATATATATATATATATATATATATATATATGTGTAATAAAAACCAAACAAAAATTCTGTAGGAACAAAATTATTTTAATATTTTAATCAACCAAAACATTGGGTCTTTTTTTTTTTATTATGAAAATATACACAAAGTGCACAAATACACAAAATATACAAAAATGTTTTATACATAATCCTTATTTACAATTGCTGTAAATTTGGGGAGGAGTCCTCTTCCCCGTGCGGTGACATGGCGACCGACAGTGCGTGGGCAAAAGGGGGCCAAGTGGAGGTGGTGCTGTCTTCCCCTGACCAATTGGAAGGTGGTGTTGCTTGTGGTGGTGGTGGTGTTCGTGTTGGGGCATTCCTGAAAGTCGATTGTCTCGGTCGATGTGGGTAATGTGATGTAGGTGTAGTCGTTAACGCAGGGTAAGTAGAAGGTGGTGGGTGGTAAGAAGAAAGTGTTGTAGGAGGCAGAGTACTGTATGTGACAGGTGGTGTTGAGAGATGAGGAAAAGGAGAATGAGGGTGGTAAGAAGAAGGTTGTGTATAAGGAAAAGGATGTGTGAGTGGAAGGTGTTGGCACAGGAGGTAAATGAGATAGAGTGGTGGTGAAAGGATGGTGCGCAGAAGTCGGTGGTGGTGTTGGTCGAGGAGGTTGGTCGGAAAGCTGTGGTCCTGTCCAAAGGGTAACGGGTGGTGGGGAGAAATGGGTCGTGGGTGGTGTTGGGACATGCTCGGTCCGTTTATTGGCATATGGGCCATAGGGTGGTGGTGGTTCGGATAAATCGTCAGCTTCTGTCGGGGGTATAAATGTCGAGATGTATCTAGCCGTACAGGACAGCACCACCGCTTGCAGATTTGGGGGAACTTTGTCGATTAGTTCCCCCAGACATTTTGCTACATTTTGGCCATACGATCTGTTGCTCATCCGGTCAGACATGTTGGTCATAATGTCCAACATACGATCCAGGGCTGGATCCGGAGCAGGAGCCCTCCTACTCCGAGAGCACGCGGAGGTCCAATATGCGCAATGTTAACTGGGGGCTGCTCTGCAAGTGGTCTTGTTGCATTAGAAGTTGATGCCTCGGAGTGCTGCGGTTCCGGCTCCAGAGTAGCCATCGCTTGATCCCCCGATGCCACGCTCTCTCTGTCCCCTCTCTCTGCCACGCTCTCTCTGTCCCCTCTCTCTGCCACGCTCTCTCTGTCTACTACAGCTGTGGCAGCCTCGTCCCAGCAGCTTTCAGTACTGAAAAAAGAAATCATGTATTCAAAAATAATTTTAAAACATTTGGTTTACCGAGCAAAGTACAGATAATGGTTTACCTCCCCAAATCCAGCACCGGTCTCAGAAACTCCAATTCCTTTGCATGAACGTATTCTCTCACCGAACATGCTCCACTCCCACTTCGCCGCTGCTCCCGCTGTGCCTTCAGCTGGCGAGCGTAGGCGTCCCTTATACTCTTCCATCTGAGTTTTAGAATTTTCACTGTAAAAAATAAAATAAAATAATATATATTATTTTCTTTGTAGGTATCTATCAACTGGACAATCGATTGCAAGTCTGCATTACTCGTTTCGTATTGGAAGATCTACTGCCAGTTATATAATTCGGGACACCTGCAGTGCCATTTGGGAAGTCCTGAAACCCATTGTGTTTAAAAAACCGGCAGCAGAGGACTGGGAAAAAATTTCCCAAGTATTCTGGGAACGCTGTAACTTTCCGAATTGTCTAGGAGCGATCGATGGGAAACACATCAGAATTGTTAAGCCCATGGCTAGTGGGAGCCAGTATTTCAATTATAAGAAATACTTTTCATTCGTCTTAATGGCTGTGGCTGATGCCAATTATTGCTTTACCTATATTGACATTGGTTCCTATGGAAGTAGTGCAGACTCTGCGATTTTTGGGAACTCCTCTTTTGGGCAATTACTTCGAACAGATGGTCTGGACCTTCCACAAAATAGTCCACTCCCGGGCACAAACGGCCCTCCCCTACCAAGTGTCTTTGTGGGTGATGAGGCTTTTGCTCTAAACACACACCTACTTCGGCCTTATTCAGGACATAATCTGAACGAAGACAAACGCATATTCAACTACCGGCTTAGCAGAGCACGCCGCGTAGTTGAGTGTGCTTTTGGAATTTTGGCGAACAAGTGGAGGGTTCTCCACACACCGATTGTGCTCAACATGCAAAATGCCATTAGTGCTGTAGAAGCGGCGTGTGCCTTGCACAATTTTGTCAGGCAGCGCGATGGTCTAGATTACGAGGAGCCAGTCCACGAGACTCTGGAAAGAGCTCATTGGACTGGTGTACGTGGGAACACACAGGGGACACATGTCCGTGAACAGTATGCGGCATACTTTGTCTCTCCTGAAGGGCAGGTCCCTTGGCAGCTCAATTCCATTTAATTTATTGAACTTTTCAGCTTTTGACACGCTTATTTTGTGAAATATAATCTTTACTATGCTGTTTTGTGGAAAAAAAAATAAAAAATGATTCATGTTTTAAGAAGTCTCATTCTAATTTTATTTTGATACAGTTTTATCATTGGGTTCAATAGCCCTATGATATTGTGTGCCATTTTATATTAGTGACATTCTATCTATTGTAAACTTAGTTTATGTATTTATTCTGTGGTCTAATAAAGGGCCTGTAAGTGACCGCCTAGACGTGGGTTGGGGGTCCGATCAGGACCCCCAGGGTACATCCGGGGGTTAAGTGGCTCTATATGTGTCCCCCTGCGTGTCACTTTCTCCTCCTGTGTAAACACAGGAAGAGGGAAGTGATGACACTGACACCAGTACACGTAGGCACAATCCCCTTTTGGATCTCCAATCCACTCCCCCATCCCCTTGTCACAGTATCAATGAATGCAGTGAACATATATTTACTGATCACTGCAGGCAGAGTGTAGGTCCTGTGTAGCCCCCGTCCCCACCTGACGCTGTAGTCGCTAGGTCGATTGAATTTTTTAATTTTTTTAGATTAAAGATGTGTAAAATAATATTTTTTTTGAAAAATGTCACTAAATTTTTGGATTATTAAAAATCACAGAGGGGATCAAATATCACCATTAATAAGCTCTATTTGTGGGAAGAAGAGAACGCAATTTATGTTTATAAGCCATGTCGCATGACCGCACAATAGTCATATTTGTAAAGACACATTTTTAAACTTAACAGCATATTGGTACGGTAATAAATGCCTACTGTAACGACAAACAATCATTCCATTATTTCATTAGTGGCATTTTGTATTTCTGTTATGTTTTTTGATAGAGTTTACCTTTGCTATCATGGGACTTATTTATCCGTGCCCAGTTCTCATAGATTTGGCTCCCAATAGAACACCAAGCGTCCCAACGGGTGGTCCTCATTTTGTAGCCCGGTGCCCTGCTGTCATAAAGACAGGGGTGCTCCTTCACCATCCTGATGAAATTTTCAGGCTCCAGCATCGAAAGGGTTCTATCAAATTCGGCCTCCATTGATAAAAATGTGACTTTTCTTTATTGTAAGTAAAGTAAAATGGTGATTTCACAAGTTCCTGTTAAAAAATATGTCATTTCCTGTTTTGTTTTGGAGCTGTATGGGCGTCAAAACGCGCGTAAAAACGCGCATAAAAACGCTTGCTGTCGCGCGATACGCTCAATTCGCGCGTTTCCCATTACTTTCTATGGTAAAAAAAAACGCGCGGAAACGCCTATGTCGCGCGCTTCGCGCGACAAAAAAAGGTCCGGGACTAGTTTGAGCTTCGCGCGACAGGCGTTCAGGCGTTCAGGCGTTCAGGTGTGAACAGGCACCATAGGAAACAATGTTAAATCTGCCCTCCCGCGTTCGTGAGCAGTGCGTTTCAGGCGTAAAAACGCCTAGGTGTGAATGGGGCCTAAGAGGACCTGTCATGCTTTTTTCTATTACAAGGGATGTTTACATTCCTTGTAATAGGAATAAAAGTGATACATTTTTTTTTTATTTCAGTGTAAAAAATTATAAAATCAATAAAAAGAAATAAGAAAACAAAAAAACTAATTTTTTAAAGTGCCCCGTCCCGACGAGCTTGCGCGCAGAAGCGAACGTATACGCGAGTAGCGCCCACACAAGTGAGGTATCGCCGCGATCGTTAAAGCGAGAGCAATAATTCTAGCCCTAGAACTCCTCTGTAGCTCAAAAAATGCAACCTATAGAATTTTTTAAACATCGCCTATCGAGATTTTTAAGGGTAAAAGTTTGACGCCATGCCACGAGCGGGCGCAATTTTAAAGCGTGACATGTTGGGTATCATTTTACTCGGCGTGACATTATCTTTCACAATATATAAAAAAATTGGGCCAAATTTATTGTTGTCTTATTTTTTAATTCAAAAAAGTGAATTTTTTCCAAAAAAAGTGTGCTTGTAAGACCGCTGCGCAAATACGGTGTAACAAAAAGTATTGCGATGACCGTCATTTTATTCTCTAGGGTGTTAGAAAAAAATATATATAATGTTTGGGGGTTTTAAGCAATTTTCTAGCAAAAAAAACTGTTTTAGTCTTGTAAACGCTGAATCTGAAAAACAGGCATGGGGCTTAAGTGGTTAAGGACCGCCCACTGTATATATACGTCGGCAGAATGGCACGGACAGGCATAATCATGTACCCGTACATGGCCCTTTAAATGCCTGCCTGCCGGCGGCGCGCTCGCGACCCTGCCTTCCCCGTGAGTCGGACCGCGATCGTCTCACGGAGGTATCGAGCAGGAAGATGCTTGTGTAAACAAGCATCTCCTTGCTCTGCCTAGTGAGAATAACGCTGATCTCGGCTCTGTGTACTCGGAGCGGAGATCAGTGTCATGTGACACAGAGCCCACCCCCCCCTACAGTAAGAAACACTGTGCAGGGAACACTTAACCCCTACAGCACCACCTAGTTGTTAACCCTTTCACTGCCAGTGTCATTTCCACAGTAACCAGTGCATTTTTATAGCACTGATCGGTGTGAAATTGACAATGGTTCCAAAAATGTGTCAAAAGCGTCCGATATGTCCGCCATAATGTCGCAGTCAGGAAAAAAATCGCAGATCGCCGCCATAACTAGTAAAAAAAAAAAATTATAAAAATACCATAAAACTATCCCCTATTTTGTAAACGCTATAACTTTTGCGCAAACCAATCAATAAACGCTTATTTCAATTTTTTTTTAAACAAAAATATGTAGAAGAATACGTATCGGTCTAAACTGAGGGAAAAAAAAAAATTATATATTTTTTGGGGGATATTTATTACAGCAAAAAGTAAAACGTATTGATTTTTTTTCAAAATTGTCGCTCTATTTTTGTTTATAGCGCAAAAAAATTAAAACCGCAGAGGTGATCAATTACCACCAAAAGAAAGCTCTATTTGTGGGGAAAAAAGGACGTAAATTTTGCACGACCGCACAATTGTCAGATAAAGCGACGCAGTGCCGAATCGCAAAAAGTGGCCTGGTCTTTGGCCACCCAAATGGTCCAGGGCTGAAGTGGTTAACTATGGCAGCTACTCCTGACAAGGAATTTGGTGAGGAGCTCCCTGACTAAACCCCAGGGCGCTACAGCAACATAGGATCAAAAAAAAAGTGAAACAATGATTATATTAATATATATATATATATATATAAATTAAATTCTGCGCATACCCAAAATATTATGGGCCAGATCCACAAAGAAGTAACGTCGGCGTATCTATTGATACTCCGCGTAACTTCTAGGATGCTCCGGCGTATCTTTGTTTTGTATCCACAAAACAAGATAGGCCTGAATGGGGGCTAAGATCCGACTGACGTACGTCTTAGTACGCCTTCGAATCTATGGTGCATATTTACGCTGGCCGCTAGTTGGCGCTTCCGTTGATTTCCGCGTAGAGTATGCAAATTAGCTAGATACGCCAATCTTCCGTTGTTTACGTCGTTTGCGTAAAACATTCGCGAATAGGGCTTTGCGTAAATTACGTTCACGTCGAAAGCATTGACTATTTGCGACGTGATTTCGAGCATGTGCACTGTGATACCCCCACGGACGGCGCATTCGCCGTTAAAAAAAACGTCAATTACGTGGGGTCAAGTAGAATTAACATAAAACACGCCCACATCTTATCCGTTTGAATTGCGCGCCCTTACGCCGACACATTAACGCTACACGGCGCCGTAACTTTAGACGCAAGTGATTGAGAATACAGCACTTTCCTCTCAAAGTAGCGGCGGCGTAGCGTAACTACGATACGCTACGCCTGCCTAAAATTACGCCGATCTCCGTGGATCTGGCCCTATGTGATCAATTGTGTAAATATGTGAATGCTGCTACTCGAGAATCGGAATACAAATTTTAAACAATATATACACAAATAAGTGTGCAATCACAGGTAATGAATGAAAACAAGAATTGCAAAGAAAAAAGTGAAAAAAAATAAAAATATGATCCACATAACTGTTAAAAAGTGTCCTCTAAAAATTTATAAAAAAATCATAACTCCAAAAAACAAGTGTCCATAGGTGCCGTAGTATGGAATCTTGAAAATCCTCGCTATCAGACGATGTATGGCAAACATAGGGCCAGATTCACAGATATCTGCGGCGGCGTAACGTATCGTCTTTACGTTACACTGCCGCAAGTGCCTGATTCACCAAGCACTTGCGTGTAAACTTACGGCGGTGTAACGTAAAGCCGTCCGGCGCAAGCCCGCCTAATTCAAATGGGGCGTGTACCATTTAAATTAGGCGCGTTCCCGCGCCGAACGTTCTGCGCATGCTCCGTGTGAAAATTTCCCGACGTGCTTTGCGTGAAATTACGGCGCCCCGACGTGTTTTTTGAACGGCGACGCTTGTAACGTACTTTCGTATTCCCGGACGTCTTACGCAAAAAAAAAAAATTTGAAATTCGACGCGGGAACGACAGCCATACTTTAACATGGCTGTTCTAAATGTAAACCATGAAAAAGCAGGCTCATGTTTGCGACGGGAAAATACGACTAGCGACGACGTAAGAGATTGCGACGAACGCGCGTATCTTTGTGGATCGCCGTAATCAGCTAATTTGCATACCCGACGCTGGAAAACGACGCAAACTCCACCCAGCGGCCGCCGGAAAGTTACACCTAGGATCCGAAGGCGTACGAAGCCGTACGCCTGTCGGATCTTAGCCAAAAGCCGTCGTATCTTTTTTGTGAATTACAAATAAAGGTACGACGCGGCAAATTTGAAAGTACGCCGGAGTATCAGTAGATACTCTGGCGTACTTTTTCTGTAAATCTGGCCCAAAGCCTCTTACCAGAGATGATGGATCCCAGATTATAGGGATTAAAAGCGCTTGATTTGATTATGATCAGCTGCAGTGCTCCTCTCCTTCAGCTCGGTCAGGAGACCTGGCAATGTCGGTTCGTCTTCATATGGAATTACTTCCAATATTTCCCCAAATCACTCCAAAACTCCAGCGGTAGCCCTGCTGAGTGCTCACCAGCATGAGGAGATATCAAGAAGGAAGAGACTCCATGGTGCAGAACGTTTTAAGAACATTTATTAACAAATTAAACGAAAGACTTTAGCAAAAAAAAACAGCCACAGGCCTTGTCCTGCAGGCTAGAGCGTGGTGACGTCACAGGTAGTAGCTCGACCCAGGGGAGTGAATAGCTGGTTGTTAAGGAGTGGGCCGGCGAGCTGGCCACCGCGTCTTTAGGAACAGATGAGTCATCAACTGTCAGCGGGGTTCTCCGCTGACAGCTGAACGTAAAAAACAATTGACAGCAATAAAAAAAATAAGAAAAAAAACTATGTGGGGGTCCCCCTCCCAATTCATACCAGGCCCTTCGGGACTGCTATGGATTTTAAGGGGAACCCCATGCCAACATTTCTAAAAATAAAATAAAAACAGCGTGGTGTACCCCCCAAATCTATACCAGACCCTTATCGAAGCATGCAGCCCGGCAGGCCAGAAAGGGTGGGGGGGTCGAGCGAGTGCCCCCCCCCCTATGAACCATATCAGGCCGCATGCCCTCAACATAGGGATGAGTGGGGACCCCCACTGACAGCTGATGACTCATCTGTTGTTAAGGGAAGGTCATTATGGACCCTCTGTTCCCACTGACCTCCAATGTTTGGCGCATTCTTGCCATTGATCACCAATGTAAGGGATATTTTTCCCACTGACCACCAATGTTAGGAGCATTCTTCCCATTGACCACCAATCTATGGAGCATTCTTCCCACTAACCTCCAATGTTGGGAGAATTCTTGCCATTGATCACCAATCTAAGGGGCATTCTTTCTACTGACCACCAATGTTAGGAGCAATCTTCCCATTGACCATCAGTGTAAGGAGCAAGCTTCCCATCTAAGGGGCTTTCTTCCCATTGATCACCAATCTAAAGAGGATTCTTCTCATTGACCACCAATCTAAGGGGCATTGGGGTGCATTCAGGTAGGACTTGCGCCCTCTTACGGAGGCGCAGCGTACGGTTTTAACGCTGCGCCTCCGTAAATTACCTGCGCTACGCTTCATTCATGAAGCAGTAGCTACGTAATTTGCGTGGGCGCTCCCTAAAACTGCCCGGCGTAAGGGTGCGTAATTTAAATGATCCCGTAGGGGGCGTGGATCATTAAAATTAGGCGCGTTCCCGCGCCGAGCGTAGTGCGCATGCTCCGTCGGGAAACTTTCCCTGACGTGCATTGCGGTAAATGACGTCGCAAGGACGTCATTTGCTTCAAAGTGAACGTGAATGGCGTCCAGCGCCATTCACGATTCACTTACGCAAACGACGAAATTTTCTAATTTTGCGACGCGGGAACGACGGGTATACTTAGCATTGGCTGCGCCTGCTAATAGCAGGAGCAGCCTTACGTGGAACCCGACAAACGCAAGCAGCGTAAAATGCGTACGTAGGGTTGTGAATCGGCGTGAGTATGCAATTTGCATACTCTACGCTGACCACTACGGGAACGCCACCTAGCGGCCATCGTAAGAATGCAGCCTACGATACGACGGCATAAGAGCCTTATGCCAGTCATATCTTAGGCTGCAGTCGGCGTATTGAGCTTTCTGAATCAGGAGCAGTCGATACGCCGGCGCAACTAAGCAATTGCGCTGCGTAACTATGGTTACGCAGATGCAATTGCTTACTGAATCTACCCCACTATTTATACTGACCACCAATGTAAGGAGCAATCTTCCCATTGACCACCAATGTAAGAAGCAATATTCCCACTGATCATCAATCCAAGGGGCATTCTCCCCACTGACCACCAATCCAGGGGGCATTCTCCCCAATGACCACCAGTGTAAAGAGCATTCTTCCCAATGACCACCAATTTAGGCACATTCTTCCCGTTGACTACCAATGGGTTTTAACAGGGGTTCTGCCAGACCTGAAAATTATTTCAAGGGTTCCTCTGGGGTTAAAAAGGTTGAGAAAGTCAGCACTATAGCAGCAAGGGCTAGCTTAGGATCACTACTTTAGTAGAACTGTTCAGAACTCAATAAACAAAGCGAAATTGAATTAAACCGAAAACAAATTCAGAAAAAAAAATGTCTAAAGCCAACCCAAAAATCTGTAATGAAAATGTTCAAACACTTAGAACCGTCAAACATTTCATGAATTGCAAGATGATTATCAAATACAAAACAAAAAAGTCCACAAAGATCTGGGATCAGCCAAAACAATAGAAAGGATCACATAAGGTTAGCGGCGTCGCGAGTCCCCAATAGTAGCGCGGGATGAATATATAAACACGTATCTGTTGGCAGACAACGCGGAGGGGCCTCCACCACGAGGCGCGCCGTTCTGGGCTCCTCTCCATTCGATCTGTGAATTAATTGACTTGGTTTGAACTCCGGTGTTTTCTGCTGGAGAAGTCACTGTGAACATGTTGTACATATCTCAAATATCAAATAACAAATGTTCCAAATGTTCCAGATGCTGAACAGGAGCCAGGATTTTTTTTTTATTATTGTTATTAAACATTTGGAGGAGCTTTTTTTATTTTTTTTTTAAAAAGAGGAAATTGGACACACAAAAGAAAATAATCAGATAATAGAAAAAAGTATTACCATCATTCATAGATTAAAGTTCATCATTATCAGTATTATCACCATTCATAGACTCCCCCTGAAAACACCTTCTGCTTTTGGATAAGGGAAGTTTTTTAGAGGGGATTTTTTCAGCACATTTTTTTGTGCTAAAATGCCCCCCTTGGCTTATACTCACGTCACCTTTTTGCACCTGATCTCCCAAACTTTGGGGACCCGGTACCAGCACACATTGAGAAAAAGGAATCACCACTATGTAATTGCAGACCAACTCAGGATACCGTGGGTGCTGGCAGTGCACTAAGCATGCATAGGATATAACGAATAAGCACTAGGCCAGTGCGAAACGCGTTGGATGTTCCCTTGTTCCATTGCTGTAACCCTGTGATGTGATGTATCTGCTGTTCGTTTGAATAAAAGACAACCTCAATGGTCATTGGAGTGCGGCTATCCATTCTTCTCGTTATATCCTATACCAGCACACATGTAGCCCCACTCTTACTCTACAAGTGTGCAAAGTTTGTTGTCTGGGGGACCTACGGCCGGGGAGCACCGATTTTTCAAACCCAGGCACCCCTTCTATAGACTCCCATGTTAAACGGTCATTTCTCTGGTGAATTTGGGGACCCGGTACTGGCCAGTTGTAGGTCCCCTGGATCCCAACCTTGGCACACAAGTAGCCCCATTTTACCTCTACAAGTGTGCAAAGTTTGTTGTCTGGGGGACCTACGGCTGGGGAGCACCGATTTTTCAACACGGCCACCCCTTCCATAGACTCCCATGTTAAACGTCAGTCTAGGCATGGACACAGTGAGGCATGGGCACAGTGAGGCATGGACACAGTGAGGCATGGGCACAGTGAGGCATGGACACAGTGAGGCATGGGCACAGTGAGGCATGGACATAGTGAGGCATGGACACAGTGAGGCATGGACACAGTGAGGCATGGACACAGTGAGGAATGGGCACAGTGAGGCATGGACACAGTGAGGCATGGGCACAGTGAGGAATGGGCACAGTGAGGCATGCACATGGACACAGTGAGGCATGGACACAGTGAGGCATGGACACAGTGAGGCATGGACACAGTGAGGAATGGGCACAGTGAGGCATGCACATGGACACAGTGAGGCATGGACACAGTGAGGCATGGACACAGTGAGGAATGGGCACAGTGAGGCATGGGCACAGTGAGGAATGGGCACAGTGAGGCATGGACACAGTGAGGCATGGGCACAGTGAGGAATGGGCACAGTGAGGCATGCACATGGACACAGTGAGGCATGGACACAGTGAAGCATGGACACAGTAAGGCATGGGCACAGTGAGGAATGGGCACAGTGAGGCATGCAGATGGACACAGTGAGACAAAGTGAAGCACAGTGAGGCATGCAGATGGACACAGTGAGACAAAGTAAAGCACAGTGAGGCATGCAGATGGACACCCTAGGCTTATACTCGAGTCAATACGTTTTCCCAGTTTTTTGTGGTAAAATTTGGTGCCTCGGCTTATATTCGGGTCGGCTTATACGCGAGTATATACGGTAATTCACATACTACAGTATATAAAATAATATCAAAGATTTTATTATAACATACAATATTTATTGGCATATGACACTCACTTTTTTACCCTGAAAGTAGAGGGTAAACTGTGCCTGCGTGTTATACGCAGGGGGCCGTGGAAAGTTTTTTTCCTGAAACTTCCCTCTTAAAGTTAGGGTGCGTGTTATATGCCTGTGCGTGTTATACACCGATAAATACGGTAGTTAAGAGGTTGGCTATGCTTTATGTGCACAGGTACAAAAGAACATCTTGACTTCAAAACAGATGAAAATTAGTCACTCAGCAATAACATTGGAGTGATTGTCCCAACATGTTTCACTCACCACTCAGGGCTTCCTCAGGGGATGTTATAAAGACAAGAAGATGTAACACCACATGAAGGTCTTTTTTCGGCCTGCGACTAGATCCCAGACAGAAAGAATTACCATCACTGGATAACGCACATGGGCAAGCCAATCAATGCCCGAAAAAATCCAGACTGGAATATCAAAAATTGCTACGTTAAAGATGAACCAAGGGTACCTAGGTTACAGACCTTGGTCTGTTTTACAAAGGCATGTGGTAAGCAAGCTCATCAAGAGCAGTTTTTCACCGTGGCTCCCCTTGGTGTGTGTCTTCTGCTTTTCTCTCTAGAAGGATGGCGTCATCTTTTTTCGGGCATCATCCAAGATCTCCATCTACTTCCTGGACTGAGACGCCGTCGAAAAGTGCCGAACGGGAGGGCACTCCAGCTGAGTTGTCAATCAGCTGAAGTGACGTCACCATAGCGCATCGCAGGACTCTTTTTTCGACAGGAGATACAATTTCTCTGGAACAATTTAATGCTATGCAAACAGTTGAGGTACACCGTATTTGTCAAATTGTGCCTCGCTGTTGCGCCGCAGGTTTACAGCAAGGCACAATCTGACCAATCTGACATCTATTGTGCCCGTGAACTAGTATCGCCCATCAAACACCTGCAGGAACACCAGGGATTTCATAAAAAGGGAGCAATACTAAGAGAACAGGATACTTTCTCATACAAGTACATGTTACGGCAGGCACATATCAGGAATAAGAAGTGTTGAAAGTAAAACACATTTTAACCTTTAAAAAACGATTCTTATTAATATTTTCACCATTGCACCATAATGGTTGCCTATAGTCTGGCCGATAAATTGGTTTTTCTTTTCCTCCTCTCAGCAAAATGGTGAAACCAACATATTGGGCCAGATTCTCGTACATCTTGCGGCGGCGTCGCGTAAGCTATTTACACTACACCGCCACAACTTACAGGAGCAAGTGCCGTATTCCCTAAACACTTGCTCCGTAAGTTGCGGCGGCGTAGTGTAAATGGCCCGGCGTATGGCCGCGTAATTCAAAGGGGGCAGCTTGTATTCAAATTAAGCGCGCCCCCGCGCCGATCGAACTGCGCATGCGCCGGGCGGAAAAATAGCCCAGTGCGCATGCTCCAGCTCACGACGGAAAACGTGAATGACGCCGACGTGAACGCCATTGACGTAAAGTCGTATTCGTGAACGACTTAGGAAAACGACCTAACCGTCGGAAAAAGCCGACGCGGACCCGACGCCATACTTAACATGGCATTACGGCGGACTGGCGTAAGGTTACCCCTCATATAGCAGGGGTAACCTTACGCTTACGGAAATGACGTACGTGACGCAAATTCGTTCGGGAATCGGCGTATCAGGCTCATTTGCATAGTCAAATGAGAACTGAACGTAAACGCCACCTAGCGGCCGGCGTCGCATTACATCTAAGATCCGACGGTGTAAGTGACTTACACCTGTCGGATCTTGGCCGTAGCTATGCGAAAATGATTCTAGGAATCCCTCGCATAGATACACTGGCCAAAAACAGAGATACGACGGTGTTTTCTGAGTTACACCGTCGTAACTCTTTTGAGAATCTAGCCCCTAAAGTTTGGAAACATTTCCACAATGCAATTTCTGCTGAAAGCAAAGCTGGAATTTGCAAATATCGTGAGAAGAAATATTCTTTTCCAAATGCTACACGGATCACAAAACCCATCCTGGCATGCCAGAGGAGCCCTAAAGACATTGAAAATACTTTATGAAATGAAATGATGAGAACTAAAGTGGAAGGAGATTTTCTCTCTTGCTGCTGCTTCTGGATCATCACAAAGTGTTTCTTCACCAGCATCATCTTCAAGTCAGGAAGTGTTACAAACCATTGCCTCCCAAAAAATACACAATTCCTTCATTTATAGAGAATATCCCACCTGAAAATCAGGAGAACATTCATCAAGCTCTTTATAGAGCAATATATGCTTATGGATCAGCATTGTCAATACCTGAAAATGCATATTTACCAAGAAGGTTTTACTTGATTATTATACAGGATTTATATAGCGCAGTGTTTTACAACAGTTTGTGCAGCGCTTTACAACATGAGGGCAGACAGTACAGTTACAATACAATTTAAGACACGAGGGATCTAAGAGTGCCCTGTAGACATGTGCGGGTTGTTTCGTACGAATCAAAAATTCGTACGAATTTCTAAAAATTCGTACATTCGGAAGCATCCGAAAATCCGAATTGCTACACTTGCTATACAAATTTCGTTACAACGGAAACGTGACTGGTGTTTTTTTGACCAATCAGAGGTTTCCTTCTGCTGCTGAGTGAGTGTTGGTAAATTTACCTTTTTTTTTATATGGGAGTGGGAGACTGGTACTGGTAGTCGAGATTCATAATCGGAACAAAATAACAATGTCCGTTAATATCATTTCATTATTGTCATAATAATTATGATTATTCATTATGATGAAGTTAACCACTTAAGGACCGGACCAATATGCTGCTAAATGACCCAAGGGGTTTTTACAATTCGGCACTGCGTCGCTTTAACAGACAATTGCGCAGTCGTGCGACGTGGCTTCCAAACAAAATTGACGTCCTTTTTTTCCCCATAAATAGGGCTTTCTTTTGGTGGTATTTGATCACCTCTGCGGTTTTTATTTTTTGCGCTATAAACAAATATAGAGAGACAATTTTGAAAAAAATTCAATATTTTTTACTTTTTGCTATAATAAATATCCCCAAAAACATATATAATCTTTTTTTTTACATAAAACACGCCCACCTCCTCACAATTTGAATTTGGCGCGCTTACGCCGGCAAATTTACGCTACGCCTCCGTAACTTAGGGCGCAGGTTCTTTGTGAATACAGAACCTGCCTCACTAAGGCCCCTTTCACATTGAGGAGTTTTTCAGGCGGTACAGCGCTAAAAATAGCGCTGCTATCCCGCCTGAAAAACTCCTGCCCAGCTACCTCAATGTGAAAGCCGAAGGGCTTTCACACTGAGGCGATGCGCTGGCGGGAGACAAAAAAATCTCCTGTCAGCAGGATCTTTGGAGCGGTGAGAGGAGCGGCGTGTATACCGCTCCTTCACCGCTCCTTCCCATTGAAAACAATGGGAAACCGCGGCAATACCGCCTGCAATGCGCCTCTATAGAGGCGCATTGCGGGCGGTATTAACCCTTTATCGGCCGCTAGCGGGGGTTAATACCGCACCGCTAGCGGCCGATTCCCGCGGAAATCTCGGCGGTATAGCGCCGCTATTTTTAGCGGCGATATACCGCCACCGCAGCTACAAGTCCAATGTGAAAGGGGCCTAAGTTACGACGGCATAGCGTACTACTACGTACTACGCCCGCACAAAGTTACGGCGGGCTATCTGAATCTAGCCCAATAAGTTCTATCTATCCCAAAGATGTTTTACATTACAATATCTGCCGCTTCCTCCGGTCTCATCCCCTATAAGTGCTCCCAGATGTACGAATGTTGAAGAACACTACAGTACAGACGCAATAGGATTTGTTTAGATTGCAAGATTAATGTTTATACATTGAATGATTCTATATTCTATTCACAGAATTACTCAAATATTTCTATGACATTTTCTCCTCTTTGATTATCTGTTCAGAAGAGCGATCTCTCGTGAAGACTTTTCAATGACACAATCCACCCATCTTCCATGATTAGAATCCAAGACTCCAATCCCGAGATCTGTCTTCTAGAGCAAAACCAAATCATTTGTCTATGGAGAGATTTCCCTAATAGATCAACAAATATGAAAACCAGTATATGACACCCTCAAAATTATGTGGTGGTGCCCCCCCCCCTTCCACACCTGTACCTCCTGTCCTCCACATGTTTCCAGTGTCTGTGACCCCTGTGCACTCCAGCCACCCCTGCACTCCAATGCCTTCAGAGACCCCGGTGATCCTGTGTCCTCCTACTAGGACCCCTGTACTCCTGTGCCTTCAAAGTAACCTGTACTTCTGTGTCCTTCTGGTACCCCTGCACTCATGTGCCTACAGAGTCCCCTGGGCTCCTGTGTCCTCCTAGGACCCCTGAACTCCTGTGCCTTCAGAGTCCCCTGCACTCATGTGTCCTTATGGTACTCCTGTGCCTTCAGAGTCCGCTGCGCTCCTGTGCCTTCAGAGTCCCCTGCGCTCCTGTGCCTTCAGAGTCCCCTGGGCTCCTGTGTCCTCCTGGTACCCCTGCACTTATTTGCATTCAAAATCCCCTGCGCTCATGTGTCCTCCTAGGACCCCTGAACTCCTGTTTCTTTCCAAATAACCTGCACTCATGTGTCTTTCTGGTACCCCTGCACTCTTGTGCCTACAGAGTCCCCTGTTCTCCTGTGCCTTCAGAGTCCCCTGCGCTCCTGTGTACTTCTAGGACCCCTGCAATCCTGTACCTTCAGAGACCCCAGTGATCCTTTGTCCTCCTAGGACCCCTGTACTCCTGTGCCTTCAGAGACCCCTGTGATCCTGTGTCCTCCTAGGACCCCTGAACTCCTGTGCCTTCAGAGACCCCGGTGATCCTTTGTCCTCCTAGGACCCTTGTACTCCTGTGCCTTCAGAGACCCCTGTGATCCTGTGTCCTCCTAGAACCCCTGAACTCCTGTGCCTTCAGAGACCCCTGTGATCCTGTGTCCTCCTAGGACCCCTGTACTCCTGTGCCTTTAGAGTCCCTTGCGCTTCTGTGTCCTTCTAGGACCCTTGCAATCCTGTACCTTCAGAGACCCCAGTGATCCTTTGTCCTCCTAGGACCCCTGAACTCCTGTGCCTTCAAAGTCCCCTGTAGTCCTGTGTTATTCTGGTACCCCTGCATTCCTGTACCTTCAGAGACGCCTGTGATCTTATGTCTTCCCAGGACCTTTGTACTCCTGTGCCTTCGGAGCCCCCTGTGCTCCTTTGTCCTCCTATGACCTATGTAATCCTGTGCCTTCAGAGCCCCCTGTGCTCCTGTGTCCTCCTAGGACCCCTGTACTCCTGTGCCATCAGAGTCCCCTCCTAGGACCCTTGCATTCCTGCACCTTCAGAGACCCCTGTGCCCCAATCTCCTTGTGGTGCCCCCCTCCACCTCACATGATCTCACAGAGCCCAGGGCAGCTTCCCTTCCTGCCCACCCTTTGTCTCGGCCCTGCCCAAGGGGTTCCCTGGAGCACCCTCATTCCCATACTTCTTTGTGGCTTCATTTTGTTAAAGCGGAGTTCCACCCAAAAGTAGAACTTCTGTTTTAAGCACTCCTCACCCCCTTGCATACCAAATTTGGCATTTTATTTTTTGGGGAGTGCTTAGTTTTGAGTGGGACTTCCTGTCCTACTTCCTGCTTCCGACTACGGGCCGCTTAGGTGATTCCTCCTCTCTCCCTAGGCGGCCCCTCCCTCTTGGCAATCTTCTGGGACACATCACAGGTTCCAGAAGATTGCCTGTGCACTGGGAGAGCTTAGCAGCCGTGAAACCGCAAGCTGTTGCGGCAGGGCGCCCCACAGTTTCAATGGAGGCGCCGCGGAGAGGAGGGGGAGAGAAGCGAGGCTTTATGCGGTGAGTGTTTGTTTATTAAAAGTCA
This sequence comes from Rana temporaria, assembly GCF_905171775.1. Taxonomy (NCBI): domain Eukaryota; kingdom Metazoa; phylum Chordata; class Amphibia; order Anura; family Ranidae; genus Rana; species Rana temporaria. The sequence continues at coordinate 201,006,277 of NC_053495.1, read as the reverse complement.
GCAGGTACACTTTTTGTAGCTGCTGACTTTTAATAAACCAAAAAAAGCCTGGAACTCCACTTTAAGGACTTACCAATTACAATGGATCTGTCCAAGCACTTTGGTGTTGGATAAACCCCCATAGCATAAGTTGGACTTTAAAGACTGCTCAACCCCTTGACCGAAATCTAAGAAATGTGGATAAGCAGTCACTTTCCTCCATCTTTTCGATGAGCCATCCTAGATTCAGCAGTAACATTGCTTTTTTTTTTATATTTTCCCTTTAAGTCCTTCCAGTGATTATCACAAAGCGGCAGGCAGATAGTGTCTCAGAGTCAATGGACCATCAGAAATCCCCATTCTATTTAATCTCGAGGAGTCCGATTACCGTACCTTGTACCGTATCTGATTTTCTAACGGCGCAATCTTTTTGTTTCCCAAAGATTATTTTTCCAAGCAATTTTCTTTCATCTAATTATAAAGTCTAAAATAAGCACGTGAATATTCACGGTATTTCTGATTAGAGGGAAACTACGGTTGAAAAAACCCCCAAAAAAATCAGTTATATCGACGACAGCCTACCAAAATTCCAGTCCCTTTGTTCTATCATTCGCCTTTATACCATATGTCCGCTTGCCCTGAACATGGAGACTCAGTTCATTAAGCCTAGAATTATTTTTGCTGTAAATGTTATTCCTGTCTTCTGAGACATGCCTGACTTGGGATGAGCACGGTGATTGTGGCAAAATTGGTTTTGCCTCAAAATTACAGATTTTACTTTTGCCAAAAATTGGGCAAAATTTCACCTTGTGGACTGCTTAGTGGAAAATGACTTAAAGGGGTTGTAAAGGAATTCCCCCCCCCCCCCTAAATAGCTTAATTTACCTTAGTGCAGTCCTCCTTCACTTACCTCATCCTTCCATTTTGCTTTTAAATGTCCTTATTTCTTCTGAGAAATCCTCACTTCCTGTTCTTCTGTAACTCACCACCGTAATGCAAGGCTTTCTCCCTGGTGTGGAGAAAGACTCTTGAGGGGGTGAGCAGGCAAGTCAGGACGCTCTCTACTTTGCAGATAGAGAAAGGAGCTGTGTGTTAGTGGGCGTCCTGACACTCCTGCTCGCCCCCTCCCCCCTCAAGAGGCTTTCTCCACACCAGGGAGAAAGCCTGGCATTACTGTGTGTAGTTACAGACAGAAGAACAGGAAGTGAGGATTTCTCAGAAGAAATAAGGACATTTAAAAGTAAAATGGAAGGATGAGGTAAGTGAAGGAGGACTGCACTAAGGTAAAGGAAGCTATTTAGGGAAAAAAATCTCCCCCTTTTGTTTTAAAAAAAATGGCTTTGTTTATGGCTTAAAAAAACAAATTTGTAATAAATAATTAAAGCGAAGCTCCACCCAAAAAGGGAAGCTCCGCTTGTCTGCCTCCTCTCCCCCTCCGTTGCCACATTTGGCACCTTGTGGAAGGGAGGAGGGGGGAGCGGGTACCTGGTTTTGACGGGCACCCGCTCTCAGTTCCTGCTGAGTTTACCGCGGCACCCCGAGAGCCGATTCAAGACACCGCGGGAACCCTGGACAGGCAAGTGCCCTAATAGGAAAAGTCAGCAGCTACAGTATTTGTAGCACACAAACGTACTCCGGATGTGATTGTGAAAACTACTACTATAGAAGTAAGGCCCTGTACACACAGTCGGTCCAATCCGATGAGAATGGTCCGAAGGACCGTTCTCATCGGTTAACCGATGAAGCTGACTGATGGTCTGATGTGCCTACACACCATCAGTTAAAAAACCGATCGAGTCCAACGCGGTGACGTAAAACACAACGACGTGCAGAGAAAAATTAAGTTCAATGCTTCCAAGCATGCGTCGACTTGATTCTGAGCATGCGCTGGTTTTTAACCGATGCTTTTGCGTACTAACCATCGGTTTTGACCTATCGGTTAGGCGTCCATCGGTTCAATTTTAAAGCAAGTTCTAAAATTTTTGACCGAAGGATAACTGACCGAAGGGGCCCACACACGATTGGTTTGGTCCGATGAAACTGACCTTCCGTCCGTTTTCATCGGTTTTGACCAACCGTGTGTATATATACAAAATATATTTTTTTTTTTCAAAATTGTCGCTCTATTTTTGTTTATAGCGCAAAAAATTAAGAAAAAAAAACGCAGAGGTGATCAAATACCACCAAAAGAAAGCTCTATTTGTGGGAAAAAAAGGATGTCAATTTTGTTTGGGAGCCACGTCGCACGACCGCGCAATTGCCAGTTAAAGCGACGCAGTGCGGAACCGCAAAAAGGGGCCCGGTCCTTTAGCAACAAAATGGTCCGGAGCAGAAGTGGTTAATGAGTTTGGTGTTTTTTTTATCAAGGCCTATAATATGAACTTATATGTCATTATCATGTTATCATTTTGTATGCAATAAATTACATGTACTATATTTATCTATTGGCTATACATTGTGCTATTTTGTAACATATGTGGTTCCTATTGATTATCTATTTCCCACCACACGCTGTCGTGGTCTCTCCTCGGTGGCACGATTGATATAAAGTCTCAAACTTCTTCTATACAGTGGAACCTCGGATTACGACGCATAATCCATTCCAGGAGAATGCTCGTAATCCAAAGTACTCGCATATCAAAGTGAGTTTCCCCATTAAAGTCAATGGAAACGAAAATAATTTGTTCCGCATTGACTTCAATGGCATGCAATGTGGTCAGAGGCGACGGGGGGCGCCGGAGAGCTTCAGAAATGTCCAAAAAGGCACGAGGACACTTCGGCTGACCTTGGCAAAGACTTTGGGCCAGATTCACAGAATAAGTACACCGGAGTGTCTGCTGATACTCCGGCGTATTTTAAAATTTGCCGCGTCGTATCTTTATTTGTAATTCACAAACAAGATAAGACGGCATTTGGCTAAGTTCCGACAGGTGTACGGCTTCGTACGCCTTCGGATCTTAGGATGCAATACTTCGGCCGCCGCTGGGTGGAGATTGCGTCGTTTTCCGCGTCGGGTATGCTAATTAGCTGTTTACGGCGATCCACGAAGGTACGCGCGTTAGTTACGTCGTCGCTAGTCGTCTTTTCGCGTCGCAAAGTTACGGCTGCTATTGAGGTGGTGTAACAATAGACAGCCCATGTTAAAGTATGGCCGTCGTTCCCGCGTCAAATTTAATTTTTTTTTTCTTTTTTCTTGTGTAAGTCGTCCGGGAATAAGAAAGTACGTTACGCACGTCGCCATTCAAAACATTACGTCGGGGCGACGTCATTTCGCGCAAAGCACGGCGGGAAATTTCAAAACGGAGCATGCGCAGTACGTTCGGCGCGGGAACGCGCCTAATTTAAATGGTACACGCCCCATTTGAATTAGGCGGGCTTGCGCCGGACATCTTTACGATACACCCCCGCAAGTTTACAGGTAAGTGCTTTGTGAATCAGGCACTTACGCTGAAAACTTGCGGCGGTGTAACGTAAATGGGATACGTTACGCCGCCACAGTTCTACGAGAATCTGGCCCTTTGTTCCCAAGATTTGCAGAGCCATGCTGTCCTCGGGCCTTTCCGTGCATTTTTGAATGGCGCAGATCGGCGTCGTTTGGCTCTGCTCAGCTCCGGTGCCCCCCCCCCACCTCAGGCCAAAAGCGGTACTGCACACCGCTTTGGCCTGAATCCTGCTTGTTTTGTGAGACAACACTCGCAAACCGAGTTCCGATTTTTAAAAATACAGCGTTCGTTTTGCAAAACGCTTGTTAACTGCGTTACTCGCAATCCGAGCTTCCACTGTATTTCTTTTCTTCTTTGCTTTTAGGTTTGATGTGGATTTTCTGAACATTTTCTTTTTCACCTGCCTGGAGTTCGGCATTAATTGACGTGACCCTGTGACGTCACGGCTCCCACTAAATTGATATCCTTAGTAACTCCCCTCGAATATTTCCCCCCCACCCCTCCCACTCCGGTGCACTGAGCGGGTCATGTTTGCTGAGATCGGTAGCCGGCCTGTAAGGTAAACGGCGAACTCCATAAAACGTGTTTAACCTCCATAATAATTTTATTCCATAATCCATGGGAGAGAAGAGTGAGCAATCTGTTCACGGCTGAATAGGTAACCCTTGTTTCACGCTTCATCGACTGAACAGCGAATCCAGAACAGGCTCATCTCCGCCGCGCTTTGCACAATTTATAAGCAAAAAAAATCTGCAAAGAAGCTGTGTAAACGGAGTTTAACCTTTTATCAGATGGGATCGCTGGTGACTCGCCGGGCGGCGTACAATATCCGCATCCGTGTCCTCTTACTTTTTAATGGCATACAAGTCATTTCTTTGTATTATGCCTTCAATATCAAGTAAAAGTTCTTGTTCTTGTCATTTATTCAGTTGCTTCTGATGCTTCATCTTAATGAGCAGAAACGCCTGTTTCCTGGTAGCAAGAGACCCTTGCTATCTGTAGTGAAGCAGCGGTCTCTCTGCAGAGATGGCTGGTGGCTTCTTCTTTTTGGGGAGGCATCAAAGAAACAACTAGACCCCCCCCCCCGGCGCCGCAGCATTGAAACAGCACCCGGGCTGTGGTCTCCTCCTGGAGTGCGGGCATCGGCCGCGGCGGCTCCGGGTGCCGCTCCTCAAGCTTCCTCACAGATCTGCCTCCTGATTGGCCCAGGAGGAACTTTAGTGTGATGATAGCGAAAATTCATTCGCTGTGGTCACATAACTGGATGGACTCGGAGCGCAATGCCCTTTTTTTGAAGTGCCCATCAAACGCAGCCACTGTGCCATCAAATGCAGCTACTGTGCCCTCAAATGCAGCTACTGTGCCATCAAATGCAGCTACTGTGCCATCAAATGCAGCCACTGTGCCATCAAACGCAGGCACTGTGTCATCAAATGCAGCTACTGTGCCATCAAATGCAGCCACTGTGCCATCAAACGCAGCCACTGTGCCCATCAAACGCAGCCACTGTGCCCATCAAACGCAGTCACTGTGCCCATCAAACGCAGTCACTGTGCCATCAAACGCAGCCACTGTGCCCATCAAACGCAGCCACTGCGCCCATCAAACGTAGCCACTGTGCCCATCAAACGCAGTCACTCTGCCATCAAATGCAGCCACTGTGCCTATCAAACGCGGCCACTGTGCCCATCAAACGCAGGCACTGTGCACATCAATCGCAGCCACTGTGCCCATCAAACGCAGCCACTGTGCCCATCAAACGCAGGCACTGTGCCATCAAACGCAGCCACTGTGCCATCAAACGCAGCCACTGTGCCCATCAAACGCAGGCACTGTGCCCATCAAACGCAGCCACTGTGCCCATCAAACGCAGTCACTGTGCCATCAAACGCAGCCACTGTGCCCATCAAACGCAGCCACTGCGCCCATCAAACGTAGCCACTGTGCCCATCAAACGCAGTCACTCTGCCATCAAATGCAGCCACTGTGCCTATCAAACGCGGCCACTGTGCCCATCAAACGCAGCCACTGCGCCCAAACGCAGCCACTGTGCCCATCAAACGCAACCACTGTGCCCATAAATTGTCGCTACTGTGCCCATCAATTGCTGACACTGTGCCCATCAATTGCTGACACTGTGCCCATTAATTGCTGACACTGTGCCCATTAATTGCTGCCACTGTGCCCCATCAAATGGTGCCACTGTGCATCTCCCGCCCTCCTGGCACTTACCCTATCTCGATGCGGCAGCAGGTCACGGCGGCGGTGTCCTTCACGCTCCTCAATGTCTTCTCCCGTCCTCTCTTCTCGTCCTCTGCTATGATTGGACGCCTTATAAAACACCCCCCGCATTGGAATCCATAGTCACTGATAGGCCACTGATAGGTAGATTAGGGGGCCGGACGCATGGTTAGGTGAGGCGGCGCCAATGCGCCCTCTATGGTTGGGCCGCCACTGCACACACCCCTTGCTAGGTCAAAGCCAGAGATCTGCGATCACCAGGGGAGCTTTGCTGATTGCAGAATTATACTGTAGCTCTGACTTAGTGATGGGGCAGGAATGCTGGACCTCTGCAGAGAGATAACTGCTTCCACACAGAGAACAAGAGTCCTTGGGGCAGATTCTCGTAGATCGCCACATCTATGCGGCGGCGTAACGTATCTCATTTACGTTACGCCGCCGCAAGCCCGCCTAATTCAAATGATCCGGGTAGGGGGCGTGGATCATTTAAATTAGGCGCGTTCCCGCGCCGAATGTACTGCGCATGCGCCGTCCCTAAAATTTTCCGACGTGCATTGCGCTAAATGACGTCACAAGGACGTCATTGGTTTCGACGTGAACGTAAATGGCGTCCAGCCCCATTCACGGATGACTTACGCAAACAACGTACATTTTTAAATTTCGACGCGGGAACGACGGCGATACTTAACATTGGTTGCCCCTCATATAGCAGGGGCAACTTTACGCGTCGCAAATCTAATGTAAACGTAGTATCTTCACTGCGTCGACCGCGCGTACGTTTGGGAATTTGCGTATTTTGCTAATTTGCATACTCAACGGGGAAAACGACGGAGGCGACACCTAGCGGCGAAAAAATTGCATTTAAGATCCGACAGCGTAAGAGCCTTACGCCTGTTGGATCTAATGGTTATCTATGCGTAACTGATGCTGCTGACATTACTTAATGCTGCTGACATTTCAATAAACGCACACTCACCTGTCCCATAATCCAGCGATGTGGCCGCCCCGAAACCTCGGTTCTCTTCCCCGCCTCTCCCCGAGGCCGGGCTTCTGTGTAATATGATGATCTACCTAATCTATACAATCAATTTGTATCCAATCGAGTATCTGAGCAAGACGAGGACCCACTCAGTCTACCAAACTCATTTGTATCCAATCGGGCCTCTGTGTATAATGAGGACCTACCCAATCCATCCAATCAAATTGTGTTGAATCGGGTAATTATGTAAAATGAAGACCTACCCAATCTATCTACTCATTTTGTAGCAAGTTAGGCAACTGTGTAAGATGAGGACCGACCCAATCTATACAATCAGTTTGTATCCAATCAGGCAATTATGTAAGATGAGGACCTACCCAATCTATCCAATCAATTGTATGCAATTGAGCATCTAAGCAAGACGAAGAGCCAGGGCCGCCATCAGGGGGGTACAGGCAGTACACCTGTAAGGGGCCCGGAGGTCCCCAGGGGCCCAGATGGCAACCCCCCTTTTTTTATATATATATTTTTATATTTTTTTATTTCTTTTATTTATATATATATAAAATATTATTATTATTATTAAAGGGCCCAGAGGTCCCCAGGGCCCCGGATGGCAAACCCCCCTTTTTTTATATAAATGTTTATTTTTTTATTTTTGTTTTATATATTTTTTTTCTATTTTTTTTTTATTAAAGGGCCCAGAGGTCCACAGGGCCCTGGATGGCAACCTCCTTTTTTATAATTTTAATTTTTTATATATTTTTTTTTTGTATTTTTTATTAAAGGGCCCAGAGGTCAGATACAGATGACTGGGATGACATATGGGACCTTCCCTTCACTACGTTGGTGTCTGTCCGCGATAGACTGGTCCAATACAAAATAGTACATAGGGCATACTTCACCCCCTACAGGTTACACAAGATGAACCCTTCACACTCACAGAAGTGCTGGCGCTGCGGCGCCTCCCCGGGTGACTTCTCCCATATTTTCTGGCGATGCCCAGAGGTGATGCACTATTGGGAGGCTGTGCTGGAACTGACCAACAAGATTGCTGGAACATCACTACCTTTCACTATGGAGGTATGCCTCCTGGGCATTATAGAGAATGTTGTCCGAACCTCGGCTAGACGTACCCTAGTAAGCTTGCTGCTTTTTTTACGCTCGCAAGAACATAGCTATGCATTGGAAGAAACCCTCGCCCCCATCCTTAGTGCAGTGGCGGCGACTGGTGAACGCCAGCCTTCCTTTATATAAAGGCACGTATGCAAATCGTGGCTGCCCGCAGAAATTTGATAAGATATGGCGAGTCTGGGTGGAGGAATCCGAGACTGCGGGTTGAAGGTTCTGAGATGTGACACCTCCCTTTTCCCATCCTCCCCCCCTATGAGTATGCCATTCACTGCAGGTACCAGCCTATTAACATGTTTGCACGGTAGATGATGTTATCCCTCTGTTGTACCAACTGCCTCTCCTTGAGAGTCGTACGATATTGAGCTGTCTGTGTCTAGTCTTGTCTAAAATGTGATGTTTAATGTGTTTAAAAATCTCCAATAAAAATATTAAAAAAAAAAAAAAAGGGCCCAGAGGTCCCGGATGGCAACCCCCCTTTTTTTGTAATTTCTTTTTATAAAAAAAAAAAATTATTTGTGTGTGTGTATATATATATATATATATATATATATATATATATATATATATATATATATTTATATATATATATTTTTTTTAATTAAAGGCCCCAGAGGCACATTATTTGTGTGTGTGTGTGTATATATATATTTTATTTTATTTTTTAAAGGGCCCAGAGGTCCCCAGATGGCAACCCCCCTTTTAAAAAAAAATATATATATATTTTTTTTTATTTCTTTTTTTTTCTTTTTATTAAAGGGCCCAGAGGTCCCCAGGGCCGCCCCGGATGGCTACCCCCCTTTTTTATATACATTTTTCTTTATTTCTTCTTTTTTTTGTAATGGGCCCTTAATTCACGGCAGCCAACCCCCCCCCCCCCCCCCCGCTTCTCAATTTCAGGCGGCGGCACCCTCCCCCCCGGTTCTCTAGGAGGGCCCATGCCTGAAGCTGTGTAAGGGGCCCCATAATTCCTGATGGCGGCCCTGCGAAGAGCTCTCCAATCTATCCAATCATTTTGTATCCAATCAGGCAACCGTGTAATATGAGTACCCACCGAACCTATCCAATCAATTTGTATCCATTAATGTAACTGTGAAATAGGAGTACCTACCCAATCTATACAATCAATTTGTATCCAGTCTGGCAATAATGTAATAAGAGAACCTACTCAATCTATCCAATCAATTTGTATCCAATTGGGCATATATGTAATACGAGGAACTCCCAATCTATCTAATCAATTTCCATGTAATCAGGCAATTATGTAACATGAGGACCTACCCAATCGATTTATATCTGATTGGGAGGGTACTTGCACTACATATCTGTTGGTATATCTAAAGGAGATGTAATCTGTGCAATCAGATTGTAATATGTAGGGTGAGCTTCAGGGGATCAGAAAGGAATACCCCCCCCCCCCCAGGCATTTTTATTTATTTATTTTTGCCTTCCTCTGGATCAGCTATGGATTTAGGGGCAGATCCACAAAGATCTGCCCCGGCGCATCGTATCCAAGATACGCTACGCCGCCGTACCTTACCTGGCTTTAAATCTAATCCATAAAGAATTTGGCGTAGTGTATCTCAAGCGGCGTAACGGCACGGAATTCAAATCGGCGATTAGGGGGCATGTTTCATTTAAATGAATCGCGTCCACGCGCCGAATGAACTGCGCATGCGCCGTCCCTAAATTTCCCGCTGTGCATTGCGCTAAATGACGTCGCAAGGACGCCATTTTTTTAACATAGATGTGAATTACGTCCATTCCGATTCACGGACGACTTACGAAAAAAAAAAAAAAATCTAAATAAACGCGAGAACAACGGCCATACTTAACATGGCAAGTCTAACTATACGCCGCAAAACACCAGCTTTAACTATACGCCGGAAAAAGCCAACTAGAGACAACGTAAGAGAATGCGACGGCGGCGCGTATGTTCGTGGATCGTCGGAAATAGCTAATTTGCATACCCAACGCGGAAAACGACGAGAACTCCACCCAGCGGACGCCAAAGTATTGCATCTTAGATCCGAAGGCGTACGAAGACGTACGCCTGTCGGATCTAACCCAGATGCCGTTGTATCTTGGTTTGAGGATTCAAACCAAAGATACGACGCGGGAAATTTGAAAGTACGCTGGCGTATCAGTAGATACGCCGGCGTACTCGCTCTGTGGATCTGCCTCAGTGTTCTGTATATGGAATTTGTTGGACTTTTTTCCCACCTATTGATGAAATTGTGACTTCCTCGCTCCCGTAGCGTTGGATGAGACTTCCGCCCACCTTTAGCCGGGTTTGGCTGCGCTTTTTTTTTTTTTAAACACACAAAGAAATCTCTTATCTCCGTGTAATTACACCGCGTCGACTTCATAAACCCGTCCGGTAACATATGGTTCCATTTTTCTCCCCCTTTTTCTTGCCTGGTGAGACCAGCTCGCTCGGCAGTCATGTTTGAATGTATTATTAGGAAGAAGGAAGGCGACTGGTTTTTTTAGTGGTTACAGGAGGGTGACTCACAGCGCCGTCCCAGATGCCTGCGCTGTCGCAATGAAAGCAGATTTGAAACATCTTGTCGGAGGCACGCATGAGTGCCCGTGCCTGCTGCCCTTCTCCCAGAGGACAGACCAACACCTGCTGCTGGCAGAATGCCTCCCCCGCCGGGAACGGACGTTCTATGGCTGCTGGGTGATAGGAGAGGACAGACTTTCCATTTCAGCCGAACTGGCTAAAGGCACCCTAGGACTCCCTGCACCCATCTCTTCCTCCATATGTTTGCCATTTCCTTTTCGGAGGAGACCGCGCTTAATTCCCGGGCGTACGGAGAATGTATAATGGGAGAAATGGATGCAAGCGCCCCAGCTCTTCGGGACGCAAGATTTTTTTTTTTTTAGCCATTTGTGCGGCTCTAAATTAATTTCTGGGGCTTGTCGGGATATACTTGATCATGAAAGTGAAATTAAGGCTTGGTTCATGCACAGTGATGGCTGGCCCTCCAATTTTTTGGTGGGGCGCAAACAAACTGAAAAATTATGGGAAAAAAAAACCCTCAAACATAGCCACTGTGCCATCAAATGCTGCCACTGTGCCCCATCAAATGCTGCCACTGTGCCCCATCAAATGCTGCCACTGTGCCATCAAATGCTCCCACTGTGCCCCATCAAATGCTGCCACTGTGCCCCATCAAATGCTGCCACTGTGCCCCATCAAATGCTGCCACTGTGCCATCAAATGCTGCCACTGTGTCATCAAATGCTGCCACTGTGCCCCATCAAATGCTGCCACTGTGCCCCATCAAATGCTCCCACTGTGTCATCAAATGCTCCCATTGTTCCATCAAATGCTCCCACTGTGCCCATCAAATGCTTCCCACTGCACCATCAAATGCTTCCACTGTGCCATCAAATGCTTCCACTGTGTCATCAAATGCTGCCACTGTGCCCCATCAAATGCTGCCACGGTGCCCCATCAAATGCTGCCACTGTGCCCCATCAAATGCTCCCACTGTGTCATCAAATGCTCCCACTGTGCCCATCAAATGCTCCCACTGTGCCATCAAATGCTTTCCACTGTGCCATCAAATGCTGCCACTGTGCCCCATCAAATGCTCCCACTGTGCGATCAAATGCTCCCGTTGTGCCCACCAAATGCTGCCACTGTGCCCATCAAATGCTGCCACTGTGCCCAATCAAATGCTCCCACTGTGCCATCAAATGCTCCCACTGTGCCCATCAAATGCTCCCATTGTTCCCATCAAATGCTCCCACTGTGCCCAATTAAATGCTCCCATTGTGCCATCAAATGCTGCCACTGTGCCCAATCAAATGCTCCCACTGTGCCCATCAAATTCTCCCATTGTGCCCACCGAATGCTCCCACTGTGCCCCATCAAATGCTCCCACTGTGCCATCAAATGCTCCCATTGTGCCATCAAATGCTCCCATTGTGCCATCAAATGCTCCCACTGTGCCCATCAAATGCTCCCACTGTGCCCCATCAAATGTTCGCACTGTGCCCCATCAAATGCTCCCACTGTGCCCATCAAATGCTCCCACTGCCATCAAATGCTTCCCACTGTGTCATCAAATGCTCCCATTGTGCCCCATCAAATGCTATCCACTGTGTCATCAAATGCTCCCATTGTGCCCATCAAATGCTCCCACTTTGCCCCATCAAATGCTCCCACTTTGCCCCATCAAATGCTCCCACGGTGTCATCAAATGCTCCCATTGTTCCATCAAATGCTCCCACTGTGCCCATCAAATGCTTCCCACTGTACCATCAAACGCTCCCACTGTGCCATCAAATGCTCCCACTGTGCCCATCAAATGCTTCCCACTGTACCATCAAACGCTCCCACTGTGCCATCAAACGCTCCCACTGTGCCATCAAATGCTTTCCACTGTGTCATCAAATGCTCCCATTGTGTCCATCAAATTCTCCCACTGTGCCCCATCAAATGCTGCCACTCTGCCATCAAATGCTCCTGTTGTGCCCACCAAATGCTGCCACTGTGCCCATCAAATGCGGCCACTGTGCCCAATCAAATGCTCCCACCGTGCCATCAAATGCTCCCACCGTGCCATCAAATGCTCCTGTTGTGCCCACCAAATGCTCCCATTGTGCCCATCAAATGCTCCCATTGTGCCCATCAAATGCTCCCACTGTGCCATCAAATAGGGGGCTCCAACGGCGTGACGCCGAAGCCGATGCACGTGTCCGCCGACCACCTGCGATCCCTCCACAGAGAGCCAGAACAGGGATCTGTGTATGTAAGGGGAGGAGAGAGAGATCTGCTGTTCCTATAGTGATCAGGAACAGAGATTTCTCTCTCCTCCTTTAGTCTGTCCCCTCCCCCCATGGTTAGAAACACCTCCCTAGGGAACACTTAACCCCTTGATCGCCCCCTAGTGTTAACCCCTTCCCTGCCAGTGACATTTATTCCGCAATCAGTGGCTATTTTTAGCTCTGATCGCTGTGTAAATGTCACTGATCCCAAAAAAGTGTCAAAAGTGTCCGATCTGTCCACCACAATGTCGCAATCCCCACTAAAAATTGCAGATCCCCGCCATTACTAGTAAAAAAAATATATATATATATACTCAGTATATATCCTCTATTTTGTAGATGCGATAACTTTTGCGCCAACCAATCAATATACGATTGTTGCGATTTTATTTTTAACCAAAAATATGTAGAAGAATACGTATCGGCCTAAACTGATGAAGATGTTCCTTTTTTTGTGTGTGATATTTATTATAGCAAAAAGTAAAAAATATGGCCCAGATTCTCAAAGGGCTTACGACGGCGCAACGCCATGTACGCCGTCGTAAGTCCTAATCTGGGCCGTCGTATCTATGCGACTGATTCTTAGAATCAGTTACGCATAGATATCCATTAGATCCGACAGGCGTAAGTCTCTTACGCCGTCGGATCTTAAGTGCATTTTTTTTTTGGCCGCTAGGTGGCGCTTCCGTAGTTTTCCCAGTTGAGTATGTAAATTAGCTAAATACGTGAATTCCCGAACGTACGCGCGGCCGACGCAGTAAAGTTACGACGTTTACGTTCGGCTTTTCCCGGCGTAAAGTTGCCCCTGCTATATGAGGCACAACCAATGTTAAGTATGGCTGTCGTTCCCGCGTCGAAATTTATATATTTACGTCGTTTGCGTAAGTCGTCTGTGAATGGGGCTGGACGCCATTTACGTTCACGTCGAAACCAATGTCCTTGCAACGCCATTTGGAGAAATGCACCCTGGGATATTTTACGGGCGGCGCATGTGCAGTACGTTCGGCGCGGGAACGCGTTTCATTTAAATGCTACACGCCCTCTACCCGCCGAATTTGAATTAGGCGGGCTTACGCTGGGTGATTTACGCTACGCCGCCGCAACTTTACACGCAAGTGCTTTGTGAATAAAGCACTTGCATGAAAAACTTGCAGCGGCGTAACGTAAATGACATACGTTACGCCGCCGCGGAGATACGCCAGATGTACCAGAATCTGGCCCTATATATATTTTTTTTTTTTTCAAAATTATCGCTCTTTGTTATAGCGCAAACAATAAAGGCTGCAGAGGTGATCAAAAACCATCAAAAGAAAGCTCTATTTGTGGGGGAAAAAATACGTAATTTTTTTGGGGGTAGAACGTCGCACGACTGCGCAATTGTCAGTGTCGCAAAAAATGGCCTGGTCATGAAGGGGGGTAAATCCTTCTGGTCCATAAGTGGTTAATTAAGGGTCCTATGTGATTTTGGTTGCAATTTCAGGTAAAAATTTGCACCTGAACCTGTGAACAGAACCGCGCACTGAAACTGCGGTCGCCTACGTGTGAGCCCGGTCTTAATAGGCATTTCCAATTGGACAGGATTTGGCAGTAAAATGCACAAGAAGGTCACTGCGGAGAATTTGGGGTTAAGGTTTGGCGCTCCTCTTTGTCTGCCCGCCGCGTTACAAGTCTGCTTGTCGAGAACGGTAAAATCAGATCGCGTCCTCTGCGTCCCGTCCATCCTTCTCCCTGACTTGTCGGAAGACGGAGACCCGCTGAAGGCGTCACATAAGGCCGCGGCCCCGGCGGTGAGCGCACTGCACAGCTGTACCGCGCCTTTCCGACAGAGCCGAGTGTCAGCCTGCCCAATAGCAAGACCCATGTGGAGGAGAAGAGGAAATGTCACCAGTCTTCCGTATGAATTAACCGACTCTGACAGCGCTGAACGGAGGGGAGGGTCAGACCGAGCGCCCGAAAAAAAAAAAAAAAAAAAAACTGCCAGAGAAAAGAGACTGCTCATTTCTTCTTCTACGGGAAACGCCAGAAACTTCTCCTACAAAGAGAGTCAGCGAAGAAAAAAGTCCGTCAGCTGCCTCATTGTTACATTTCCGGGGAAGAAATTACATTAAAATATTGCAACATTTCTAAACCTAATTGCTACAATCCCTTATAAATGTAACAATGTTCCTGTCATTTCTAATATACATTATATTACCCAGTGGCGGCTGGTGCTCAAAATTTTTTGGGGGGGGCGCAAACGAAAAAAAAAATTGCAGCCTCACTGTGCCCATCAAATGCAGCCACTGTGCCATCAATTGTCACCACTGTGCCATGCCATCAAATGCAGTCACTATGCCATCAATTCGCACCACTGTGCCATGCCATCAAACGCAGTCACTGTGCCATGCCATCAAACGCAGTCACTGTGCCATGCCATCAAACGCAGCCACTGTGCCCCTCAATTGTCGCCACTGTGCCATCAATTGTCACCACTGTGCCATGCCATCAAATGCAGTCACTATGCCATCAATTCGCACTACTGTACCATGCCATCAAACGCAGTCACTGTGCCATGCCATCAAACGCAACCACTGTGCCATGCCATCAAACGCAGCCACTGTGCCCCTCAATTGTCGCCACTGTGCCAATTGTCACCACTGTGCCCTTTAATTGTCGCCGCTGTGCCCATTGTTGCCACTGTGCATGTCACTGTTCCCTTTAAGTGTTGCCACTGTGCCCTTTGTCCCACTGTGCCCTTTGTCCCACTGTGCCCTTTGTCGCCAATGTGCCCTTTGTCGCCACTGTGCCCATTGATGCCACTGTGCCCATTGATGCCACTGTGCCCTTTGTCCCACTGTGCCCTTTGTCACCTCTGTGCCCATTGATGCCACTGTGCCCTTTGTCCCACTGTGCCCTTTGTCGCCTCTGTGCCCATTGTCGTCGCTGTGCCCTGTAAAATGCACTTACCTTTCTCCTTTCACGTCCCTCGATGTCTGCTCCCGCCTTGGTGACGCTTCAGCCAATCAGGTTACCGATAACCGTCAGTCTTATCCAAGGGACACACCCCCCGTACGTTCCGAGGATAAGCTTCCAGCCGCTGGCTCTGATAGGCACTTCCGCACAGCCAACCAGCTGCCGTTATTCAGGTGGCCGGCGCTCAAGTTCCGGCCATCTCTGAATAGACCAGCGGCAGCTGGCAACAATAACATACATTCATGCAATGCACAAATGTATGTTATTTCAGTGGCGGTGCGGAGCCACCAGAGGGGGCGGCGCTCCAGCGCCCTCTATAGACGGACCGCCACTGATATTAACAAAATTATTGGGACAACTGCGTTTACACACACATGAACTTTAAAGCCGTGTACACATGATCGGTTTGTCCGATGAAAACGGTCTTTATCCCATCGGTGAAAAAAAATAGAACATGTTTTAAATTGTTCCTATGGACAAAAAAACTATAGAAAAATCCAATCGTCTGTGTGGAACTCCATCAGAGAAAAATCCACGCATGCTCAGAATCAAGTCGACGCATGCTCGGAAGCATTAAACTTCATTTTTCTCAGCACGTTGTAGTGTTGTACGTCACCGCGTTTTGGCACGGTTGGATTTTTGACTGATGGTGTGTAGGCAAGACTGATGAAAGTCGGCCTTATCGGATATCCGACGAAAAAATCCATCAGATTAGATTCCATCAGATATCCGATCGTGTGTACAGGGCTTAATGGCATCCCAGTCTTAGGCCCTGTACACACGACCGGTTTTTCACAGCTGAAAAAATACCGACGGTTTTTCCGACGGAGTTTCGCTCAAGCTGTCTTGCATACACACGGTCACACTAAATTCCGACCGTCAAAAACGTGGTGACGTAAAACACTACGACGAGCCGAGAAAATTAAGTTATATGCTTCTGAGCATGCGTCGAATTGGTTCTGAGCATGCGTGGGTTTTTAGTCCGTTGGAATTGCATCCAGACTAATGGAAATTCCAATAGAATTTTTTTTCATCGGAAAAACTGAGAACATGTTCTCTTTCTAAGTCCATCGGAATTTCCGACGGAAAAAGTCAGATGGGGCATACACACACACGGACGGAATATCCGATGAAAAGCTTCCGTCTGACTTTTTCCATCGGAAATTCCGCTCGTTTGTTTAAGACACGAGTCCGTAGGGTTCAATATTGAGTTGGCCCACCCTTTGCGGCTATAACAGCTTCACCTCTTCTGGGAAAGTTGTCCACAAAGACATGGATGAGCGAGTTTGTGGTGGAGGAATTTGACTGGCCTGCACAGAGTCCTGACCGCAACCCAATAGAACACCTTTGGGATGAATTAGAGCGGAGACTGAGAGCCAGGCCTTCTCGTCCAACATCAGTGCCTGACCTCACAAATGCACTTCTGGAAGAACGGTCAAACATTCCCATAGACACACTCCTAAACCTTGTGGACGGCCTTCCCAGAAGAGTTGAAGCTGTTATAGCTGCAAAGGGCGGGGCCAACTCAATATTGAACCCTACGGACTAAGACTGGGATGCCAGTAAAGTGTTACTAAACCCACAACAGGCAAATCAGTCTGGATGTGCAGTAAAGCACACTTGTTTTACTCACTGTGGAACCTAAGGGGTTAATCATCTGCATTGTGTAAAAAAGGCTGTTTGATCCTGTATGCACAGATCCTCCCCTTCTTGCATTGTCCCCATAACATGTCCGGCTATGAAAGAATTACTGGAGTCAGGCTGCACATGCTCAGTTTGGTGTGTATTACCAGGGGCCCGGATTCAGAGAGCAATTGCGCCTGCGTAACCATAGTTACGCAGCGCAATTGCTGACTTGCTCCGGCGTTACGAATGCTCCTGATTCAGGAACATCGTAACGCCGACTGCAGCCAATAATCTGCGTGGCATAAGGCTCTTATGCCACGCATATCTTAGGCTGCATTCTTGCGATGACCGCTAGGGGGCGCTCCCATTGTGCTCAGTGTATAGCATGCAAATTGCATACTAACACCGATTCACAATGTTGCGCGGGCCATGCGTACGCAAGTTACGGAGTTTCTGTACGGCGTCTTTAGCGTAAGGCTGCCCCTTCTAATAGTAGGGGCAGCCAATGCTAAAGTATACCCGCCGTTCCCGCGTCGTGAAATTTGAATTTCACGTCGCTTGCGTAAGTGATTCGTGAATGGCGCTGGACGCCATTCACGTTCACTTTGAAGCAAATGACGTCCTTTCGACGTCATTTGCCGCAATGCACATCGGGAAAGTTTCCCGACGGCGCATGCGCTTTATGATCGGCGCGGGAACGCGCCTAATTTAAATGATTCCCGCCCCCTGCGGGATCATTTAAATTGCGCGCGCTTACGCCGGGCATTTTTGCCGGCGCGCCCTCGCAATTTACGGAGCTACTGCTCCGTGAATCGAGGGCAGCGGCGCAAATTTGTGGGGGCGCAGGGCAAAATCGTTGCCCTGTACCTCCGTAATTTATGCGCAAATCTTACTGAATCCGGGCCAGAGAGTTTTTTTTTCTTTCTTGGGAGAGTGCATGTGATCAGCACAGGACCAATCAGCACTATCCAGACAGAGGGTCAGGGGTCCTGCTCTCTGATAGGACAGCTCAGTGCAGTATGAAAACTCCTCTTACAAGCTTTAACCAGACACTGATAGAAGTCACAAGACTGCTGTATACTGCTGATGAGAAAAGCTATTGATAAGTTTATATTAACTAAAATAATGTTATTTCCATGTTCTGTGTTCTGTGGGAGATCAGATATAGTGAATGCAGGGTTCTGGGTTTAGTAACACTGCTTGCCGATCTGCCGCCATTGTTATAGGGTGGCGGGTCGGCTCTCCTGCACAAATGTAGCTTCTCCTTTCGGTCAGTCTGGAAACAGGACCCGCTTCCTGATTGGCTGGGAGGAGAATTAGTGTGGACACTAGCGAATATTAATTTGAATGTTACACAACTGGGTAGGCTTCGGGCGCAGTGCTCTAATCATGTGCTCCACATAAAGCCCCCTCCCATTGGAATCCATGCATCCAGTGCCTTGCATGTAGATTAAGGGTTGGATGAATGGATGGACAATACTACTAACCCCCCTCCCTGCATTGGTGGTCAGGGACAATACTACTAACCCCCCTCCCTGCATTGGTGGTCAGGGACAATACTGCTAACCCCCCCTCCCTGCATTGGTGGTCAGGGACAATACTGCTAGCCCCCCTCCCTGCATTGTTGGTTGGTGACAATACTGCTACCCCCCTCCCTGCATTGGTGGTCAGGGACAATACTGCTAACCCCCCTCCCTGCATTGGTGGTCAGAGACAATACTGCTTACCCCCCTCCCTGCATTGGTGGTCAGAGACAATACTGCTTACCCCCCTCCCTGCATTGGTGGTCAGGAACAATACTGCTAACACCCTCCCTGCATTGGTGGTCAGGGACAATACTGCTAACCCCCCTCCCTGCATTGGTGGTCAGGGACAATAATGCTAACCCCCCCTCCCTGCATTGGTGGTCAGGGACAATACTGCAAGCCCCCTACCTGCATTGTTGGTTGGTGACAATACTGCTACCCCCCCCCCCTGCATTGGTGGTCAGGGACAATACTGCTAACCCCCCTCCCTGCATTGGTGGTCAGGGACAATACTGCTAACCCCCATCCCGGCATTGGTGGTCAGGAACAATACTGCTAACCCCCCTCCCTGCATTGGTGGTCAGGAACAATACTGCTAACCCCCCGCCCTCCATTGGTGGTCAGGGACAATACTGCTAACCCCCCTCCCTGCATTGGTGGTCAGGGACAATACTGCTAACCCCCATCCCGGCATTGGTGGTCAGGAACAATACTGCTAACCCCCATCCCGGCATTGGTGGTCAGGAACAATACTGCTAACCCCCCGCCCTACATTGGTGGTCATGGACAATACTGCTAACCCCCATCCCTGCATTCGTGGTCAGGAACAATACTGCTAACCCCCATCCCTGCATTGGTGGTCAGGAACAATACTGCTAACCCCAATCCCTGCATTGGTGGTCAGAAACAATACTGCTAACCCCCCGCCCTGCATTGGTGGTCAGGGACAATACTGCAAACCCCCCTCCCTGCATTGGTGGTCAGGAACAATACTGCTTACCCCCATCCCGGCATTGGTGGTCAGGAACAATACTGCTAACCCCCTGCCCTGCATTGGTGGTCAGGAACAATACTGCTAGCCCCCCGCCCTGCATTGGTGGTCAGGAACAATACTGCTAACCCCCCGCACCTGCATTGGTGGTCAGTGCTGTTAACCCCTTCCCTGCATTGATAGTCAGTGGAAGTACTACTACCCCCCCCCCCTTCTTTTTTAACCATATTAGTAGGCAGTGGCAGTCAGGGGTGTATTTAGGTTTTGTGCTGCCCTAGGCCTGGTGAAACTCACGCACCCCCTACTTTATATATGACGCTTCCTTTTTAAGACCCGCCCTGTCATTTTCATGGGATGAGGACAGAGGGACGCAGTGGGATGAGAACAGAGGGACAGGGTGGGATGAGGAAAGAGGGACAGGGTGGGATGAGGACAGAGGGACAGGGTGGCATGAGCACAGGGGGACAGGGTGGGATGAGCACAGGGGGACAGGGTGGGATGAGCACAGGGGGACAGGTTGGGATGAGGACAGAGGGACAGGTTGGGATGAGGACAGAGGGACAGGGTGGGATGAGGACAGGGGGACAGGGTGGGATGAGCACAGGGGGACAGGTTGGGATGAGGACAGAGGGACAGGGTGGGATGAGGACAGGGGGACAGGGTGGGATGAGCACAGGGGGACAGGTTGGGATGAGGACAGAGGGACAGGGTGGGATGAGCACAGGGGGACAGGGTGGGATGAGCACAGGGGGACAGGTTGGGATGAGGACAGAGGGACAGGGTGGGATGAGCACAGGGGGACAGGGTGGGATGAGCACAGGGGGACAGGTTGGGATGAGGACAGAGGGACAGGGTGGGATGAGGACAGGGGGACAGGGTGGGATGAGCACAGGGGGACAGGGTGGGATGAGCACAGGGGCACAGGGTGGGATGAGCACAGGGGCTTTTTCGCCGCCCCCCGCAAAGTGCCGCCCTAGGCCTGGGCCTTGTCGGCCTAGGCCATAATACATCTCTGGTGGCAGTGCTACTACTATCAATGCATGTCATAACACCTATAAGTGTGCACTGTTGCACATAAGGCATTTGCATGTGTTGTGATGCATCACCATGCGTCTACATACATGCATTGAGATGCATTTCATTTGATTTCCATGGAAAACACATCAATCAAAAAATGCAAAGATGCAAACTCAGCCTCAAGATCGGATTTTTTTTTTAATGTGTCGATCGTTGCTTCTGTCCCTTTATATTCACAAATTTGAAGACTTCATAAAAAAAACAAAAAAAAACAATGCTACAGAATCCCCGAGCCGGACTCGGTATCTATAACAGGCCGGCCTGGCTGAATGAAAGAGCCTATTATATTAGTTTCGGTGCTTTTTTTTTTTTATTCTAAATTAAAGTCTGCGCAGCTTTCAGTTTCGTATACCCAAGGGCCGCGTTTAACAGCAAGACCCGCAGAGAAAACTGCGGCTCCTAATGATCAAGTGTTTTTTGACCACTTTATGTGTTGCCGGAATAATTTAATATCACTAAACACATCCTCTGCGTTTTTCCGCGGCTGCCGGCTGCAAGCTTAGCGTCGGCGGCTTTAAATAAATAGAGCGCTGTGCGAGCTGAGTGTCCCAGAGATGGAGTTTAGTCTTCCGCTAAGGCCGCATTCTTGGTATTTATTGTATAATTAAATGGCTGCTGGGCTAATATTAAATTATACAAATCTCGCTTTAGATCCACCAGGTGCATCATTTAGCTTGTCAGCCCGTAATGAGATCACGCTACTTATTAGCTACCTGTTATACTTGAATTTTAAATAAGCTGATATATTATATAATAAGCGCTTTATCGCCTGTGTACATTATTTCATTGCAGAAAATGCTTCTGGGGGTTCAAGGAAAAGCACAGCCAAGGGTTGTACTGTCTTAAAGGAGAACACAGTTCCGGAATTGTCCCTGTTAATTCCAGATGTTCGCGCGGCATGTTAGTGCGTAACGTCCAACATTCTACAAATATTATTTTTTTCTTAAAAATGCATCTTCAAAAAAAATTGCTTCAATCTGGACGTATACCTTGCAGTACCTATTTTTCGCCACAAGATGCCCCCAGTCTTCTAGGAAGAATGACCCCCCACCCCACCTCATTTAACCTCCTAGACTGAGGACTTACTGTGAGTGCTGAGTGTCATGGACTGAGGACCAGCGGTGGCCGGTCCATATTGGGCGCAGGGGTGCCGCCCCCCCTAGGTTGCATGCGAGGCGCCAGACTCTCAGCTTTCTATGAGTTTTTTTTTCAAGCACATGATTAGAGCCTAATAGCTGGATTCAGGAAGAAGTGCCTAACTTTAGGCAGGCGCAGCGTATCTCATATACGCTATGCCGCCGTAATTTAGAGAGGCAAGTGCTGTATTCACAAAGCACTTGTGTCCTAAGTTACGGCGGCGTAGCGTAAATGTGCCGGCATAAGCGCGCCTAATTCAACTTGGGAAGAGGTGGACGTATCCCAGTGCGCATGCTCCAAATTACGCCGCAAAGACTTATTGGTTTTGACGTGAAACGTAAATTACGCCCAGCCCCATTCACGAACGACTTACGCAAACGATGTAAAAATTAAAAAATTTGACGCGGTTCCGACGTCCATACTTAACATTGGCTGCGCCATCTTTTTGGTGGAATATCTTTAGGCCTGAAAACGCCTTACGTAAACGGCGTATCTTTACTGCGACGGGCAAGCGTACGTTCGTGAATAGGCGTATCTCGCTGATTTACGCATTCTAGGCGTATATCAGCGTACAGGCCCCTAGCGGCCGGCGTAAATAGACAGCTAGGATACGACGGCGCCGGCGGTCGTATCTTAGCTAGATTTAAGTGTATCTAAATTTGAGAATACACTTAAATATACGATGGCGCAGATTCGGAGTTACGACGGCATATCTACTGATACGCCGGCGTAACTCTACCTGAATCTGGCTATATGGCTCTAATTGTCTTGAAAAAGGTTGGGTTTGGGGCGCAGAGCACTGCGCCCCGAACCCACCCACTTATGGCACTTGTGACATTTTCCAGATTCTCCTCCCAGGCAATCAGGACAGGGACCGGATCTAAAGAAGACCAGGTTAGCTGGGAGGAGAAGCCAGGAAAGCCACAGCGTGTGGACCTGGGCGGGGGGGTTGTTTTTCGCCTCCCCAAAAAAGTTTAGCACCAGCTGCCGCTGCTGAGGACCTACTTTTGGTGCTGGGTATCATGGACTGAGGACCAGCGGTGGCCAGTCCATAATGGGTGCAGGGGTGCCACACCTCTAGCTTGCATGCGAGGCACCAGACTCTCAGCTTTTTTTTTTTTCAAGCACATGATTCTAGCCTAAGGCTCTAATTGGCTTGAAAAGGGTTGGGTTCGGGGCGCAGAGCACTGCGCCCCGAATCCACCCACTTGTGACACTTGTGACATTTTACAGATTCTTCTCCCAGTCAATCAGGACAGGGAACGGATCTAAAGAAGGTTAGCTGGGAGGAGAAGCCAGAAAAGCCACAGCGTGCGGACCTGGGGGGGGGGGGGTTGTTTTTCGCCTTCTAAAAAAAGTTTAGCACCAGATGCCACTGCTGAGGACCTACTGTAAGTGCTGGGTGTCATGGACTGAGGACCAGCGGTGGCCGGTCTATAATGGGCGCTACCACTGCTGAGGACCTACTGTGCAGTACACACCTTCAAATCGGACCTGTACCCTGCAGTACCTCTTTTCCTCCTCAGTCTTCTGGGAAGACAATGGCCAGTCTTGTTTAACGTGGAAGAATGAGAAACTACTGTGAGTGCAGGGACTTTTTGTAAGTGATGAGTGTCATGGATGGAGGACCTGGGTGAGCACTGGTTGTCATGAACTGAGGATTTACTGTGAGTGCAGGGTGTCATGAACTGAGGATTTACTGTGAGTACAGGGTGTCATGGATCTGCCCCACAGTGTTCTAATGCAGAAACAGTAATGATATCAGCACCACTTCCAATATCTCTAGGCAGTGTTAAAAAAAAGATTGCAGCTCAAACTTCAATACTTACCTTCAATCTGGACGTATACCATGCAGTACCTCTTTTTCACCACAAGATGCCCTCTTCTAGGAAGAATGACACCCAATCTCATTTAACCTCCTAGACTGAGGACATACTGTGAGTTCAGGATGTCATGGACTGAGGACCCACTGTGAGTGCAGGGTGCCATGGACTAAGGACCTACTGTGAGTGTAGGGTATCATGGACTGAGGACCTACTGTGAGTACAAGTGACATGGACTGAGGACCTACTGTGAGTGTAAGGTATCGTGAACTGAGGACCTACTGTGAGTGTAGGGTATCATGCACTGAGGACCTACTGTGAGTACAAGTGACATGGACTGAGGACCTACTGTGAGTGTAAGGTATCGTGAACTGAGGACCTACTGTGAATGTAGGGTATCATGGACTGAGAACCTACTGTAAGTTCAGGATGTCATGGACTGAGGACCTACTGTGAGTTCAGGGTATCATAGACTAAGGAGGACCTACTGTAAGTGCAGGATGTCATGGACTAAGGACCTACTGTGAGTGTAGGGTATCATAGACTGAGGACCTACTGTAAGTGCAGGGTGTCATGGACTGAGGGCCTACTGTGAGTGTAGGGTATCATGGACTGAGGACCTGCTGAAAGTGTAGGGTATCATGGACTGAGGACCTGCTGAGAGTGTAGGGTATCATGAACTGAGAACCTACTGTAAATTCAGGTTGTCATGGACTGAGGACCTGCTGTGAGAGTAGGGTATCATAGACTAAGGAGGACCAACTGTAAGTGCAGGGTGTCATGGACTGAGGACCTACTGTGAATGTAGGCTATCATAGACTGAGGACCTACTGTAAGTGCAGGATGTCATGGACTAAGGACTTACTGTGAGTGTAGGGTATCATAGACTGAGGACCTACTGTAAGTGCAGGGTGTCATGGACTGAGGGCCTACTGTGAGTGTAGGGTATCATAGACTGAGGACCTACTGTAAGTGCAGGGTGTCATGGACTGAGGACCTACTGTGAATGTAGGCTATCATAGACTGAGGACATACTGTAAGTGCAGGATGTCATGGACTAAGGACCTACTGTGAGTGTAGGGTATCATAGACTGAGGACCTACTGTAAGTGCAGGGTGTCATGGACTGAGGGCCTACTGTGAGTGTAGGGTATCATAGACTGAGGACCTACTGTAAGTGCAGGGTGTCAAGGACTAAGGATCTACTGTGAGTGCGAAGTATCATAGACTGAGGGTCCATCACACAAAAAAATGTAAAGCACCCTGCCACCCCCACACTCACCCCATATAAAAAGGGCAGCGTTGGGGCGAGCACATGTACAGGTACGTTGCTTTGCCCACACGAGACATTCTGCCGACGTATATGTGCGTTATGCGGTCGGTAAGTGGTTAAAGAAATCCCAAGATCAGTGATTAGAGTCTGTTAGTGGGGGGGGGGGGGGGCAGACATTTCTTCACCTTTACCTGCTTTCTCAGTTACTCCCGTGCAGGACGGTAAAATGCAAAACATAAAAGACAAAACCTGTTTCCTGTTACTGTTACCAGTCCATTGCGAGGAAATTTATCGAAAACTGAAAGACCCAGCTCCGGCGTTCTCTCCCGCATATCCCTTTAAATTGTTAAATGGCAGCCACATTTTGAAATGAGAGTGACCTTCCTTTATGTAAACATGGTTATGGCTCTGGCAGGCATATACATTTAATTATCCGTGCACCTGTCCCAGACAGGAAATTGTCTGCGCATATCCAATAATTGAAAACACATTTTTCTACTCCGAGATTTAAAAATGTAGCCGCATCAGCATAGAGGAAAATATGGGACGGCGCTACACGCTACATGAACATAAAATATACCGTATACAGTGGCAAAAAAAATGATTTGCTCCCCTCCAGATTTTGTAAGTTTGCCTCACTTATAAAGAAATGAAGGGTCTATCATTTTTTTTCATAGGTGTATTTTAACCACTTAAGACCCGGACCTTTAGGCAGGTAAAGGACCCGGACAGTTTTTGCGATTCGGCACTGCGTCGCTTTAACTGACAATTGCGCGGTCGTGCGACGTGGCTCCCAAACAAAATTGGCGTCCTTTTTTTCCCCACAAATAGAGCTTTCTTTTGGTGGTATTTGATCACCTCTGCGGTTTTTATTTTTTGCGCTATAAACAAAAATAGAGCAACAATTTTGAAAAAAATGCAATATTTTTTACTTTTTGCTATAATAAATATCCCCCAAAAATATATAAAAAAATTAAAAAAAAATGTCCTCAGTTTAGGCCGATACGTATTCTTTGGTAATTTTTGGTAAAAATAAAATCGCAATAAGCGTTTATCGATTGGTTTGTGCAAAATTTATAGCGTTTACAAAATAGGGGATAGTTTTATTGGATTTTTATTAATCATTTTTTTTTACTACTAATGGCGGCGATCAGCAATTGTTTTCGTGACTGCGACGTTATGGCGGACACTTCGGACAATTTTAACACAATTTTGGAACCATTGTCATTTTCACAGCAAAAAAACGCATATAAAATGCATTGATTACTGTGAAAATGACAATTTCAGTTTGGGAGTTAACCACTAGGGGGCGCTGAAGGGGTTAAGTGTGACCTCATCTGTGTTTCTAACTGTAGGGGGGTGTGGCTGTAGGTGTGACGTCATTGATTGTGTTTCCCTATAAAAGGGAACACACGATCGATGACAGCACCACAGTGAAGAACGGGGAAGCTGTGTTTACACACGGCTCTCCCCGTTCTTCAGCTCCGGGGACCGATCGAGGCACTCCAGCGGCGATCGGGTCCCGCGGTCACGGAGCTTCGGACCGGGTCGCGTGCACTTAAGGACCCCTTCACGCCGATATACGTCGGCAGAATGGCACGGCTGGGCACATCCACGTACCTGTACGTTGCCCTTTAAGCCCAGCCGTGCCATTCTGCCGACGTATATCGGCGTGAAGGGGTCCTTAAGTGGTTAAATGATAGAGACAGAATATCAACCAAAAATCCAGATAAAAAAAAAAACACAGTACAAATGTTATAAAGTGAGTTGCAGTTCAGTGAGTAAAATAGTATTTGATCCCCTACCAACCAACAATAATTCTGGCTCCCACAGACTGGCTACGGTGCTCATGTGGTACACAGATTAGTCTTGTCAATTTGTTTTCAATTTATTTTTATTAGAGGGCCAGCCATCTGAATTACAGCAGTGGGGGGTGTTTTGGAAGTGCCTGATTAGAGACATAGGCTTCCTGATTAGAGCCTGTCGGCTCTAATAGGCTTCCAAATTGGTAAGGAGCGGGCGTACTGCTGTGCGTTCGCTGCTTACGTAGTGCTGTGTTAGGGAATTGCTTCCTTAACACTGATCCGCCTCTCAGCCAATCAGGTGCACCAGGTCTGGTTACAGGTCACCTGATCGGCTGAAGCGACAGGTGTTGTGATTGGACGACTATCAGGCATCCAATCATAGCAGAGATGACATAAAGAGGACGGGAGAAGACATAGAGGACTCGGAGGGAGCCTGGAAGTCGGCGCTGACCCAAGAAAGGTGCCGGGCGGTGGGGGCAAACTGGCTACATTTGATGGTGCAAACTGGCATAATTTGAGGGGGCAAACTGGCATCATTTGATGGGGGAAACTGGCATCATTTGATGGTGCAAACTGGCATCATTTGAGGGGGCAAACTGGCATCATTTGATGGGGGAAACTGGCATCATTTGATGGTGCAAACTGGCATCATTTGAGGGGCAAACTGGCATCATTTGATGGGGGAAACTGGCATCATTTGAGGGGCAAACTGGCATCATTTGATGGGGGAAACTGGCATCATTTGAGGGGGCAAACTGGCATAATTTGATGGGGGAAACTGGCGGCATTTGATGGGGCAAACTGGCAGCATTTGATGGGGCAAACTGACACCTATCCTCGAAGCATACTCCTCCAAGAAGACGACACCTATCCCCAGAGTCTACCCCTCTGAGAAGACAACTCCTATCCTTAAAGTCCTCTCCTCTGAGGACTGGAGGCTACTCCTATCCTTAAAGTCCTCTCCTCTGAGGAGACTACTCCTATCCTCAAATAACACTCCTTTGAGGAGACTACATCTAACTCCAGAGTCCACACTTCTGAGGAGACTACTTTTAACCTCAAAGTCCAGGAGGTTACACCTGTCAACAGAGTCCATTTCTCTGAGGAAACTACACTTATAAATACAGCCCCCTCCTCTGAGCAGACTACACCTATCCTCAAGGTCCACTTCTCTAAGAAGAATATATTCATTCCTCTGAGAAGACTACATCTATAATCAAAGCCCACTCCTCTGAGGAGACTACACCTCTCCCCAGAGCCCACCCTTCTGAGAAGACTACTGCTATCGTCATAGCCTACTCCTCTGAGGGGGCTACTTCTATCATCAAAGTCCATTTCCCTGGGGAGACTACTACTATCCTCAAAGTCCTCTCCTCTGAGGAGACTACTCCTATACTCAAGGCCCACTCCTCTGAGGAGACTACACATATCCCCAGAGTCCACCCTTCTAAGGAGACTACTTTTAACCTCAAAGTCCACTCCTCTGAGGAGGCTACACCTGTCCGCAGAGTAAGGCTGCATTCACACCTAAGCGACAGCCGCGTTCGCGTGTAGCGGCAGATTTGCCGCGATTACAAATGTTTCAATTTTTTTTTTTTCCTAAAGTATTCCCATTGCTGTCTATGGGAAAACGCGCCTGTCGCGTGAAAAAAAGGGTCCGGGACTTTTTTTCAGGCGACAGGCGTTGCACGTCTATGAGATGTGAACCATCTCCATAGACGGCAATGGGAATTCTCCCCTCTAGCGACAGAAGCGTCCCGCGTCGGGCGTTTTGTCGCTTAGGTGTGAATGGGGTCTCAATTTCTCTGAGGAGACTACACCTATAATCACACAGTCCCCTCCTCTGAGCAAACTACACCTATCCTCAGAGTTAACTCCTCTGAGGAGACTACACCTATCCTTATAGCCTACACCTCTGAAGATGCTAAACCTATACACAGAGTCAATTTCTCTGAGGAGACTACTCCTTTCCCCAAAAGCCTGCACCTTGAGAGGACTACTCCTATCCTCAAAGCCTGCTCCTCTGAGGAGACTACACCTATCCCCCGAGTTCAACCCTCTGAGATGACTACTCCTATTCTCAAAGTTCATTCCTTTGAGGAGGCTGCACCTATCCGCAAAGTCCATTCCTCTGAAGAGACTACACCTATGATCACAGTCCCCTGCTCCGAGGAGACTATGCCTATCCTCAAAGTCTACTCCTCTGAGAAGACTATATCTATTCTTAAAATTCATTCCTCTGAGAAGACTATATCTATCCTCAAAGCCCACTCCTCTGAGGAGACTACACCTATCCCCAGAGTCCACCCCTCTGAGGAAACTACTCCTAGTCCTCATAGCCTATACCTACTCCTCTGAGGGGGCTACACCTATCTGCAGAATTAATTTCTCTGGGGAGACTACTTCTATCCTCAAAGACCTCTCCTCTGAGGAGACGACTCCTATCCTCAAGGCCCACTCCTCTGAGGAAACTACACATATACCCAGAGTCCACCCTTCTAAGGAGACTTTTATCCTCAAAGCCCACTCTTCTGAGGAAACTACATATATCCCCAGAGTCCACCCTTCTGAGGAGACTACTTTTAACCTCAAAGTCCACTCCTCTGAGGGGGCTACACCTATCTGCAGAGTCCATTCTTCTAAGAAGACTACTCTCAAAGTAAACTCCCCTAAAGAGATTACAACTACCTCTAGAGTCCACCCCTCATAGGAGATTACATCCAACCTCAGAGTCCACTACCCCGGCAGAGATTACACCTACGGAGGAGGAGATGTAGTCTGACCATTGTCAAATTTAATACACACATGCCTGAAGCCATTTCGTATTTTATGAACTGAGATCGGCCTTGGAGGGGGATTAAGAAGACTCAAAATTCATAAACAGGCCACCCTGCCTAGGCTGAAATGATGCCATCAGTCTGCTGTAGGCTTAAGAAGCATTTCCTCAGTCTCCTCACCCTAGTCAGTTATGTTATAGCCCGTGGCTATTGTGTGGAAAAGAACGTTTTTACATGGGACCATAAGGAAGGGGCAAAGAGTATTCCACAAGTTCTTTCTTCTTGTGTCTTATTTCAGCTAATGTTTAGATCTAAACCCTAAGTACAATAAATGTAGTCTTTTTTTTTATAGTGCTGTCTACCATACACAATTGTCATGCTTATTTTTTTATTTAATCCTATTTTCAAGTTACTTTAAACTCAGTTCTGCTGATCTCCTCTGACCTCTTTTGGCCTCCAGCTTGACAATAGTCACCCGCTCCAGAGGTGTCAGATGCCCATCATTCCAACTTCCTGATAGGGACAACGGTGTTCCATGCCTGTGCAATGTGATTTTGCCTCAGGGCCGCCATTAGGGGGGTACAGGCAGTACACCTGTAAGGTGTACCCCCTTTTTTTAATAATTTTTTATAAAATAAAATGTTTTTTTATATATTTTTTATTTTTATTTTTCATATATATATATATATATATATGTTATTATTATTATTATTATTAAAGGGCCCAGAGGTCCCCAGGGATGGCAACCCCCCCCTTTTTTTATCAAAAAAAGAAAAAAAATTTATTACAAAAGCAACCCCCATTTTTTTACTTATTTTTTATAAAATAAAATGTTTTTTTATATATTTTTTATTTTTATATATATATATATATATATATATATATATATATATATATATATATATATATATATATATATAATATTATTATTATTATTAAAGGGCCCCAGGATGGCAACCCCCCCCCCTTTTTTTTATCAAAAAAATTACATTTTTTTTATATATTATATATTTTTTTATATATATATATTTTTTTTTATTAAAGGGCTCAGAGGTCCCCATGTGACAACCCCCCCTTTTTTTATTTATTTTTTATAAATGTTTATTTTTTAATTTTTTATTAAAAGGCCCAGAGGTCCCCCGGGCCCTGGATGGCAACCTCCCTTTTTTATGTATTTTTTATACGTGTTTATTTTTTTTTATATATTTTTTTTATTAATTTTTTTATTAAAGGGCCCAGAGGTTTCTTTTTATTAAAGGGACCAGAGGTCCCCAGGGCCCCGGGTGGCTACCCCCCTTTTTTTACATATTTTTCTTTTTTTTTGTAAAGGCCCCCACCCGCTTCTCAATTTGCGGCAGCCCCCCCCCCCCCGCTTCTCAATTTCAGGCGGCAGCAAGCACCCCCCCCCCCCCGGTTCTCTGCTCCAGGGGGTCCCATGCCTGAAACTGTGTAAGGGGCCCCAAAATTCCTGATGGCGGCCCTGTTTGCCATACCAGGGTGCATCTGACTGGGTGATAACCCAGAAGCACAATTGGGAGACAGGAACAAAGGGTTGTCACCCTATAACAGGAAGTGCCTGAAACAAGGGCCTTCATGGCAGAATCACCAGGGATTATTTGAATGAAAAAACTCAGATATTAAAAAGTTTGGAAGCAGCTTTTGAAAAGACATTGGGGCTGATAAGAGATTTTAGTGATTGGGTTCAGATGTACTTTAACCACTTGCCGACCGCCGCCTACTTACGTCAGCAGAATGGCACGGCTGCGCAAAGGTACCTGTACTTCCCTTTGAATTTGCCGCCGTGCACGCACGCCCCCTGCCACGTGCTTGATGAGTGTGCCCGCGGGACCCGTGGACTCAATTTCCGCCAGTGTCCTGCGATCGTCTCACTGAACTGCAGCGCGGGGAGACGCCTACGTAAACAAGGCATTTCCCTGTTCTACCTAGTGACAGGACACTGATCTACTGCTTCCTGTCGTGTCACTCGTAGCTCAGCACCCACACAAATAGATTCACTCCCTAGGGCACACTTAACCCCTTCCGCGCCCCCTAGTGGTTAACCCCTTCCCTGCCAGTGTAATTTACACAGTAACAGTGCATTTTTATAGCACTGATCGCTGTATAAATGACAATGGTCCCAAAATAGTGTCAAAAGTGTCCGATGTGTCCGCCATAATGTCACGATAAAAATTGCAGATCGCCGCCATTTCTAATAAAAAAATAATAATAAAAAAATGCCATAAAGCTATTCCCTATTTTGTAGACGCTATAACTTTTGCGCAAACCAATCAATAAACGCTTATTGCGACTTTTTTTTACCAAAAATATGTAGAAGAATATGTATCGGTCTAAATTGAGGAAAAAAATCCTTTTTTTTATATATTTTTTGGGGGATATTTATTATAGCAAAAAGTAAAAAAATATTACACTTTTTTTTTCAAAATTGATGCTCTATTTT
The DNA here is from genome assembly GCF_905171775.1 of Rana temporaria. Classification (NCBI taxonomy): domain Eukaryota; kingdom Metazoa; phylum Chordata; class Amphibia; order Anura; family Ranidae; genus Rana; species Rana temporaria. The sequence goes on along the minus strand of NC_053495.1, from coordinate 200,974,278 downwards.
TGTTTATAGCGCAAAAAATAAAAACGGCAACAAAAAAAACTTTTGCGCAAACCAATCATTGTACGCTTATTGCGATTTTTTTTTTTTTACCAAAAATATGTAGAAGAATACGTATTGGTATTGGAGGGAGAAATTATTATTATTTCTTGGGATATTTATTATAGCAAAAAAGTAAACAATATGGCCCAGATTCACAGAAAGCATGTCGCACATTACGCCGCCGTAAAGTAACCAATGTACGCTACGCCGACGCAGCGCAGAGAGGTAAGCAATGCATTCAGCAAGCCAGTGCTCCCAACGCTGCGCCAGCATGGCGTGGGATTCGAAGGCGTACGCCGGCGTAGGTGGAAGTGGGCGTGACCCATGCAAATGAGGCGTGACCCCATGCAAATGATGGGCCGAGCGCCAGACAGATACGTATCACGAACTGCGCATGCGCCGTGACGTGGACGCATCCCCCTGCGCTTGCTCACAACCACGTCGGAACAACTGCCTAAACTACGCCGGATCACTGCGTATGGTGTGAACGTAACCTACGCCCAGCCAGACACGTCCAATGTAAAATACGCCGGCTTCTGTTCCCTGGTGCAGACCTTTGCATGTCTGTTGCTGGGTTGCACCTCCTTTATGGGGAATAACTTTACGCCGGACGTACAACTTACACGCACCTCGCGTAGCCTGCGTCGGGCGCACGCAGGTTCGTGAATCGCCGTATTTCCCTCATTTGCATGTTTGAATGGCTAATCAATGGGAGCGGCACCATGCGCCCAGCCTAAATGTGCGCCCACCCTACGCCGGGCGTAAGCAAGATACGTCGGCGGATGGAGCCTGGTTTTAGGCGCATCTCTGTTTGTGGGTCTGGCGCACAGATACGATGGCGCACATTTGCACTTACGTTGGCGTAACTTGTTATACGTCGGCGTAAGTGCTTTGTGAATCTGGGCCTATATATTTTTTTTCAAAATGGTTGCTCTTTTTTTGTTAGGTGATCAAATACCACCAAAAGAAATCTCTATTTGTGGGGGAAAAAAAGGACGTCAATTTTGTTTGGGTACCATGTCGCACGACCGCGCAATTGTCAGTTAAACACTTCTGGACCGCCGCATGTACATTTACGCCGGCAGAATGGCACGGACAGGCACATCAACGTACCTGTACGTCCCTGCCTAGACGTGGGTCGGGGGTCCGATCGGGACCCCCCCCCCCCGTACATGCGGCGGTTCCCGTGGCTTCAGGAGCTGAAGAACGGGGAGAGTCGTATGTAAACACGGCTTCCCCGTGCTTCACTGTGGCGGCGCATCGATCGTGTGATCCCTTTTATAGGGAGACTCGATCGATGACGTCACTCCTACAGCCACACCCCCCCTACAGTTGTAAACACACACTAGGTGAACCCTAACTCCTACAGCGCCCCCTGTGGTTAACTCCCAAACTGTAATTTTCACAATAAACAATGCAATTTAAATGCATTTTTTGCTGTGAAAATGACAATGGTCCCAAAAATGTGTCAAAAGTGTCCGCCATAATGTCGCAGTGACGAAAAAAATCGCTGATCGCCGCCATTAGTAGTAAAAAAAAAAAAATAATAAAACTACAGGGAGTGCAGAATTATTAGGCAAATGAGTATTTTGACCACATCCTCCTCTTTATGCATGTTGTCTTACTCCAAGCTGTATAGGCTCGAAAGCCTACTACCAATTAAGCATATTAGGTGATGTGCATCTCTGTAATGAGAAGGTGTGTGGTCTAATGACATCAACACCCTATATCAGGTGTGCATAATTATTAGTCAACTTCCTTTCCTTTGGCAAAATGGGTCAAAAGAAGGACTTGACAGGCTCAGAAAAGTCAAAAATAGTGAGATATCTTGCAGAGGGATGCAGCACTCTTAAAATTGCAAAGCTTCTGAAGCGTGATCATCGAACAATCAAGCGTTTCATTCAAAATAGTCAACAGGGTCGCAAAAAGCGCGTGGAAAAACCAAGGCGCAAAATAACTGCCCATGAACTGAGAAAAGTCAAGCGTGCAGCTGCCAAGATGCCACTTGCCACCAGTTTGGCCATATTTCAGAGCTGCAACATCACTGGAGTGCCCAAAAGCACAAGGTGTGCAATACCCAGAGACATGGCCAAGGTAAGAAAGGCTGAAAGACGACCACCACTGAACAAGACACACAAGCTGAAACGTCAAGACTGGGCCAAGAAATATCTCAAGACTGATTTTTCTAAAGTTTTATGGACAGATGAAATGAGAGTGAGTCTTGATGGGCCAGATGGATGGGCCCGTGGCTGGATTGGTAAAGGGCAGAGAGCTCCAGTCCGACTCAGACGCCAGCAAGGTGGAGGTGGAGTACTGGTTTGGGCTGGTATCATCAAAGATGAGCTTGTGGGGCCTTTTCGGGTTGAGGATGGAGTCAAGCTCAACTCCCAGTCCTACTGCCAGTTTCTGGAAGAGACCTTCTTCAAGCAGTGGTACAGGAAGAAGTCTGCATCCTTCAAGAAAAACATGATTTTCATGCAGGACAATGCTCCATCACACGCGTCCAAGTACTCCACAGCGTGGCTGGCAAGAAAGGGTATAAAAGAAGATAAACTAATGACATGGCCTCCTTGTTCATCTGATCTGAACCCCATTGAGAACCTGTGGTCCATCATCAAATGTGAGATTTACAAGGAGGGAAAACAGTACACCTCTCTGAACAGTGTCTGGGAGGCTGCGGTTGCTGCTGCACGCAATGTTGATGGTGAACAGATCAAAACACTGACAGAATCCATGGATGGCAGGCTTTTGAGTGTCCTTGCAAAGAAAGGTGGCTATATTGGTCACTGATTTGTTTTTCAATAAATAAACAAATGATAAGCGCTTCAAATAGGTGATCAAATTCACAGTGGAGGATAATGCCAGTGATGAGTGCACAAACACAATTAGTGATTAAATGTGATAAATACCAACTAAAATTATATTCCAAAATTATCACAAAGGATGTGAACCTGGGAAGGTACAAATAGACCTTGTGCAAATAAATGTCCTTCAGCAATAGATGCAAGCAACAATTGATGCAAATAGTGGTTCAAAGAATAAAATGAATCAAAAAGAAAAGAATAAATGGATGATTCAAAATATGACAGACAGTCTATATGGGATGGATCAGATGGAATCAATTTCTAAATCTCTGCTCTCTTCCCTCAGAAGGTAAGCGGATTATCCTCATAGGTAATGTAGTTCCCTTACCTGCAGGGTACTATATATGAGCATATAGTATTGTCTCCACAGCGTGATGGTCCTGCTCCTCCAAGTGTGGATGACTCCTATTGCTCCAGCTGCTGGGTCTCTCCAGGCTCCGTAATCCAGGATGAGCGGTGGGATGAGGGAGAAAAGAAAAAGTGCCTCCAATGGTGTAGTGGGTTTGAGCTCAATCCAGTTTATTGTTGTAAAAAAGTATATATATATGCAGATACACTCAGCAAAGATGGGCGCATGCAGGTAACAAATTTAAAATTCCCTGGGACCCGGCGTTCTAAGTACCGCCTGACGTCTGATGGCCTCCGGCTTGTGCAGGTGTGTGAATATCGGTCTGACTCCCTACGGCGTTACGTCACGCACCTCGTGACTTCATCAGGGGAACCCTATTGGCTGTCAGGCCGTCAATTAAATAATGGCAAAACCGGAAGTCTACAAGCTTCCATTTTCTCGAAGTCCATGTCCGTGGACATGGTAATGCAGGAAGTAAATGTTATTAGACATCGATAGGACATTAATGGGTTCTGTGGATACGGGAGAATCCAAACTTAGACGTAACAGAACTAATGTCCCCAAGGCAATAGAAGTTATATAGGAATAAAGTTAAAATAACGAGAGTACTTCTCATTGTGTATAAAATACACTGGCCATGAATATATATAAAATAGCAATACTCAGATGTGTGCAGTATATCTAAAAATAAATAAAGGATAAAAAGATTAAAAACATTTCCAGGATACTGGGCATAGAATCATATAAAAACAATTGGTATGTTTGCTATTGGTGCTGATGCACAGACCAGTATTGATATCTTCTAGTAATACCACATATTGTGTTCTTATATCTATGTGATACTTATATCATTCAAGTTGACCGGGATAAATATAAAGTATGGACACAACTTGAAGAATAATGATAAATTATAAAAAATCAAAAATGAAACTAAATGTCAATATATATATATATAAAAGTAACAGTGGAAGTAACAATAATGATGTAATATAACCTCCTGCAAATATCATTGGAGTATGTTTCCATAGAAATATGTACATGTCCAATTGTTGATAGGTGTGGTGTGTTATTTTATATGGGCACTAAGGGTTCTGGTGAGAACTAGACCCACAATCAAAGGGAGCCATGGTGTCTCGGAGGTGAAAAATGGTTGGTACCATAGATAGATCAAATAACACCCCCACAAACCCAAGGCCACCACACATAATGTGACATAGCATATCAATGGACACTCTACATTGGAAAATAAATGAATGATCCATATGTTGATATTATTACTACATAATATATAAAAACATAATTAGAAATTATTTGAAAATTATTACACCAGCTATTTAAAAATTATTTAAAAAACAATTAAGATCAAAATCCACATTCATACCCCCTGGAGTAAGTGTGTTAAGGGTGTGGATCCAACGGGATTCTTTCTGACTAATAACTCGTATCTTATGACTACCTCTCCATGATGCCTTGTATTTTTCTATGCCCCAAAATTGTAGTGAGGAAGGGTCTTGGTTATGCTCTTTCGCAAAGTGTCGTGATACACTATGTTTGGGATAGCCCTTACATATTTTCCGTATATGTTCCTCTATTCTCACTTTGAGTTTCCTTTTGGTTCTGCCTACATATTGCAAATTGCAATTGCATTGGAGCACATATATAACACCCTCCGTGTGACATCCAATAAAATCTCTTATTTCGTGTGTACGTCCTGTATTGGTGCCAATGAAATCTTGCCGTTTGCCTTGGAATAGTTTGGCATGTCTGCAGGCAAAACAGTTCCTGCATGGATGAAATCCCTTTCCGTTAAAGAAAGAGAACATTGGTTTCGGGGGTGAAGCAATCACAGATTTAACCAACAAATCTTTAAGGGTAGGAGCTCGTTTGTATATAATTTTGGGCTTGGTGGGGAGTATTGTGTTGAGATCTTTATCATTAAGCAACACATGCCAATGTCGTTGGATGAGTTTGTTAATATCTCTATGCTGTACATTGTAGTCTAGTATCAGACTAGGGGCCGTGTCCCCTTGAAATGTTTTCTTGGTTGTCTTATTTTCCAGCATAGGTTTTCTATCCAGTTCCTGTACATTCCGTATTTGTTCATTTATCCAGGATTTATCATAACCCTTTTCTTCAAACCTTTTTCCAATAAATTGGGCCTGTTCCCTAAAATCGTCTTCCCTCGTGCAGTTTCTTTTAAGCCTGACAAGTTGTCCTTTCGGAATGTTATAAAGCCATGGCTTGTGATGGCAACTTTCCACTGACAGGTAACTGTTTGTGTCGACTGCTTTGAAATAGGTTTTGGTTATGATATTGTTTCCTTCTAGTGTTATACTCAAATCCAAAAAGTCAACCGTCTTTTCATCTATTTTCCAAACGAGTTTGATGTTCTTCTTGTTTTTATTTAGATTTTCCATATATTTCTCCAAACTTTCTTTACTGCCATTCCATAGAATGATGACATCATCTATGTACCTCTTGTACAGAAGAAGCTCTCTCGGTGTATGGTCATAAATGGCTGATTCTTCCCATTGTGTCATGAAGGCATTGGCTATACTCGGGGCAAATTTAGCGCCCATAGCTATGCCTATAGCTTGTTTATAGTAGGTCTGGTTATGCCAAAAATAATTAAATTTTAGGCAAAACTCAAGGCATTTAATTAGATATTTGCGTTGTTTGCATGCCATGTTGCTATGCTCACGTAATAGCCACTTGGCTGCGTGGCATGCATCATGGTGGCCTACTATAGTGTATAACGAAGAAACGTCCGCTGTGGCGAGGATCGTACTTCCTTCTGCCACAGGGACTTTGTCGAGAAGTTGGAGAATATGTTTGGTATCTTTTAAATATGCTCTCGTGTTTTGTACAGCCGGTTGGATGAAAAAATCAATGTATTGTCCCATTCTGGAAGTGAGTGACTCGATGCCGTTGACTATCGGTCTTCCAGGCGGTTTATCCTTGGACTTATGAATTTTAGGCACAGTATATATTACTGGAATCCTACAGCATTCTGGCACCAAGTATTTGGCCTCTTTTTTGTTTAGTATATCTCTTTTTACTCCCAGGTTCACCACCAATTTGAGTTCTTTCTTATATGTATTGGTGGGATTCCCTGGTAATTTGATATACGTCTCTTCATCTGACAATTGGCGGTCTAGTTCTCCCAAATATTGAGTTTTAGTTTGTATAACAATAGCTCCCCCTTTGTCAGCTGGGCGGATAACTACGTCGTTTCTTTCCGTGAGTGACTTAATTCCCTTTTTCATATGTGTCGGATCATATTTTTTCTTCACTTGCAATACCAGATCCCCACTGCTCACCCAGGAGAAGAACACAGGAAACAACAGCAAAACCAAGCCCAGAAATAAGAGGGGAAACAGAGCAGGAAAGGGACAACAAAAGAAAAAGAAAAGACGAGGAGAGAACGTGGTAAATTTAACCTCCATTCAACTGACAGTAGAAGAACTAGCTGTCCTAGATAGGGGATTAAAACATGCACCAGTCAAAAATCTAAGCAAATTCGATACATATATTGGGATTCGGAAGTACATCCGAAAACTCAATATGAAGAAATATTTCCTCAATGATAAATTCTCACATACTGTACAGCAACCACCTAACAATCATCCAACGTGTAGTACTCTACGCAACAATTCCATCTTTAATCCACAAGTGTCGGATAACCAACATATAGAGGTCTTCAGGAAATTAGTTCTTGCAGACCTTGATACATTGCAAGTGAAGAAAAAATATGATCCGACACATATGAAAAAGGGAATTAAGTCACTCACGGAAAGAAACGACGTAGTTATCCGCCCAGCTGACAAAGGGGGAGCTATTGTTATACAAACTAAAACTCAATATTTGGGAGAACTAGACCGCCAATTGTCAGATGAAGAGACGTATATCAAATTACCAGGGAATCCCACCAATACATATAAGAAAGAACTCAAATTGGTGGTGAACCTGGGAGTAAAAAGAGATATACTAAACAAAAAAGAGGCCAAATACTTGGTGCCAGAATGCTGTAGGATTCCAGTAATATATACAGTGCCTAAAATTCATAAGTCCAAGGATAACCCGCCTGGAAGACCGATAGTCAACGGCATCGAGTCACTCACTTCCAGAATGGGACAATACATTGATTTTTTCATCCAACCGGCTGTACAAAACACGAGAGCATATTTAAAAGATACCAAACATATTCTCCAACTTCTCGACAAAGTCCCTGTGGCAGAAGGAAGTACGATCCTCGCCACAGCGGACGTTTCTTCGTTATACACTATAGTAGGCCACCATGATGCATGCCACGCAGCCAAGTGGCTATTACGTGAGCATAGCAACATGGCATGCAAACAACGCAAATATCTAATTAAATGCCTTGAGTTTTGCCTAAAATTTAATTATTTTTTGCATAACCAGACCTACTATAAACAAGCTATAGGCATAGCTATGGGCGCTAAATTTGCCCCGAGTATAGCCAATGCCTTCATGGCACAATGGGAAGAATCAGCCATTTATGACCATACACCGAGAGAGCTTCTTCTGTACAAGAGGTACATAGATGATGTCATCATTCTATGGAATGGCAGTAAAGAAAGTTTGGAGAAATATATGGAAAATCTAAATAAAAACAAGAAGAACATCAAACTCGTTTGGAAAATAGATGAAAAGACGGTTGACTTTTTGGATTTGAGTATAACACTAGAAGGAAACAATATCATAACCAAAACCTATTTCAAAGCAGTCGACACAAACAGTTACCTGTCAGTGGAAAGTTGCCATCACAAGCCATGGCTTTATAACATTCCGAAAGGACAACTTGTCAGGCTTAAAAGAAACTGCACGAGGGAAGACGATTTTAGGGAACAGGCCCAATTTATTGGAAAAAGGTTTGAAGAAAAGGGTTATGATAAATCCTGGATAAATGAACAAATACGGAATGTACAGGAACTGGATAGAAAACCTATGCTGGAAAATAAGACAACCAAGAAAACATTTCAAGGGGACACGGCCCCTAGTCTGATACTAGACTACAATGTACAGCATAGAGATATTAACAAACTCATCCAACGACATTGGCATGTGTTGCTTAATGATAAAGATCTCAACACAATACTCCCCACCAAGCCCAAAATTATATACAAACGAGCTCCTACCCTTAAAGATTTGTTGGTTAAATCTGTGATTGCTTCACCCCCGAAACCAATGTTCTCTTTCTTTAACGGAAAGGGATTTCATCCATGCAGGAACTGTTTTGCCTGCAGACATGCCAAACTATTCCAAGGCAAACGGCAAGATTTCATTGGCACCAATACAGGACGTACACACGAAATAAGAGATTTTATTGGATGTCACACGGAGGGTGTTATATATGTGCTCCAATGCAATTGCAATTTGCAATATGTAGGCAGAACCAAAAGGAAACTCAAAGTGAGAATAGAGGAACATATACGGAAAATATGTAAGGGCTATCCCAAACATAGTGTATCACGACACTTTGCGAAAGAGCATAACCAAGACCCTTCCTCACTACAATTTTGGGGCATAGAAAAATACAAGGCATCATGGAGAGGTAGTCATAAGATACGAGTTATTAGTCAGAAAGAATCCCGTTGGATCCACACCCTTAACACACTTACTCCAGGGGGTATGAATGTGGATTTTGATCTTAATTGTTTTTTAAATAATTTTTAAATAGCTGGTGTAATAATTTTTAAATAATTTCTAATTATGTTTTTATATATTATGTAGTAATAATATCAACATATGGATCATTCATTTATTTTCCAATGTAGAGTGTCCATTGATATGCTATGTCACATTATGTGTGGTGGCCTTGGGTTTGTGGGGGTGTTATTTGATCTATCTATGGTACCAACCATTTTTCACCTCCGAGACACCATGGCTCCCTTTGATTGTGGGTCTAGTTCTCACCAGAACCCTTAGTGCCCATATAAAATAACACACCACACCTATCAACAATTGGACATGTACATATTTCTATGGAAACATACTCCAATGATATTTGCAGGAGGTTATATTACATCATTATTGTTACTTCCACTGTTACTTTTATATATATATATATTGACATTTAGTTTCATTTTTGATTTTTTATAATTTATCATTATTCTTCAAGTTGTGTCCATACTTTATATTTATCCCGGTCAACTTGAATGATATAAGTATCACATAGATATAAGAACACAATATGTGGTATTACTAGAAGATATCAATACTGGTCTGTGCATCAGCACCAATAGCAAACATACCAATTGTTTTTATATGATTCTATGCCCAGTATCCTGGAAATGTTTTTAATCTTTTTATCCTTTATTTATTTTTAGATATACTGCACACATCTGAGTATTGCTATTTTATATATATTCATGGCCAGTGTATTTTATACACAATGAGAAGTACTCTCGTTATTTTAACTTTATTCCTATATAACTTCTATTGCCTTGGGGACATTAGTTCTGTTACGTCTAAGTTTGGATTCTCCCGTATCCACAGAACCCATTAATGTCCTATCGATGTCTAATAACATTTACTTCCTGCATTACCATGTCCACGGACATGGACTTCGAGAAAATGGAAGCTTGTAGACTTCCGGTTTTGCCATTATTTAATTGACGGCCTGACAGCCAATAGGGTTCCCCTGATGAAGTCACGAGGTGCGTGACGTAACGCCGTAGGGAGTCAGACCGATATTCACACACCCGCACAAGCCGGAGGCCATCAGACGTCAGGCGGTACTTAGAACGCCGGGTCCCAGGGAATTTTAAATTTGTTACCTGCATGCGCCCATCTTTGCTGAGTGTATCTGCATATATATATACTTTTTTACAACAATAAACTGGATTGAGCTCAAACCCACTACACCATTGGAGGCACTTTTTCTTTCTCCCTCATCCCACCGCTCATCCTGGATTACGGAGCCTGGAGAGACCCAGCAGCTGGAGCAATAGGAGTCATCCACACTTGGAGGAGCAGGACCATCACGCTGTGGAGACAATACTATATGCTCATATATAGTACCCTGCAGGTAAGGGAACTACATTACCTATGAGGATAATCCGCTTACCTTCTGAGGGAAGAGAGCAGAGATTTAGAAATTGATTCCATCTGATCCATCCCATATAGACTGTCTGTCATATTTTGAATCATCCATTTATTCTTTTCTTTTTGATTCATTTTATTCTTTGAACCACTATTTGCATCAATTGTTGCTTGCATCTATTGCTGAAGGACATTTATTTGCACAAGGTCTATTTGTACCTTCCCAGGTTCACATCCTTTGTGATAATTTTGGAATATAATTTTAGTTGGTATTTATCACATTTAATCACTAATTGTGTTTGTGCACTCATCACTGGCATTATCCTCCACTGTGAATTTGATCACCTATTTGAAGCGCTTATCATTTGTTTATTTATTGATTTGTATTTTGTGTTATGTGAACACTCCTAGATATAGCGGCCTCAGATTCATTTTACACATCATTATATCACTGCTATATTATCATATTTGCTTACTCACAGTAGCGCACTGAATTTTTTCACTTATTATTCACTGATTTGTTTTTGTTTTGTTTTTGAATGTCAGAAATGTATATTTGTGAATGTTGAGATGTTATATTGGTTTCACTGGTAAAAATAAATCATTGAAATGGGTATATATTTTTTTTTTTGTTAAGTTGCCTAATAATTATGCACAGTAATAGTCACCTGCACACACAGATATCCCCCGAAAATAGCTAAAACTAAAAACAAACTAAAAACTACTTCCAAAAATATTCAGCTTTGATATGTTTGATGTTTTTGGGGTTCATTGACAACATGGTTGTTGTTCAATAATAAAATTAATCCTCAAAAATACAACTTGCCTAATAATTCTGCACTCCCTGTATCCCCTATTTTGTAAACGCTATAAATTTTGCGCAAACCAATCGATAAACGCTTATTGCGATTTTTTTAACCAAAAATAGGTAGAAGAATACGTATCGGCCTAAACTGAGGAAAAATAATTTTATATATGTTTTTGGGGATATTTATTATAGCAAAAAGTAAAAAATATTGAATTTTTTTCAAAATTGTCGCTCTATTTTTGTTTATAGCGCAAAAAATAAAAACCGCAGAGGTGATCAAATACCACCAAAAGAAAGCTCTATTTGTGGGGAAAAAAGGACGGCAATTTTGTTTGGGAGCCACGTCGCACGACCGCGCAATTGTCTGTTAAAGCGACGCAGTGCCGAATTGTAAAAACCCCTTGGGTCATTTAGCAGCATATTGGTCCGGTCCTTAAGTGGTTAAAGCGACATAGTGCCGAATCGCAAAAAGTGCTCTGGTCAGGAAGGGGGGTAAATTCTTCCGGGGCTGAAGTGGTTAACACTTTTGCTGCACTGGCCCCCTTTTTTTCATCTGGGTGTCTTTTTAAAAAAAAAAAAAAAAAACCTTAGAAAACCTAATCCCCAGACTTGTAATAGCAATAACCCGGCATCGTGCGGATGATCAGAGGCGCAAACACCGAGGGCCTTTACATCGTCAACTGACGGTCGGGGGCCCGCGCCTATCGGCGAGCCAATAAACTGTCCATATAATGAAGTGCTTGCATTACACTGCACAGCCACTTGGAATGATTAGGCAGCAACATCAGCAAAAAGAAAGGTGACAGACCCGACAGCCGTTTAAAATGATTTACCGGCTCATTGTTAACAGAGGGGAAAAAAAAAAGTGCGGAGAAAGCCGCCTTCTATAAATTTTTTAAGACGTGTCAGAAGTTTTGCGAGGTGCGTACGCACCCAGAAAATACCTTCACGCACCTCTCATGAAAGGGCGTGATTAGTCTGAAATTTACCATTATACTGCTGCTAATATTTTATGCCTTATAAAAGGAAGTACCGTAGAATGATTTAGGGGAAGAGAATAGCGCTTTAGGCGGCGGGAAGAGAACAGCGCCAAATTTATGTTACTGTAAATTGCTTAAAGCGTAAAGTTAAAAGAAAACATATTTTAGATACGTGCCTGGAAGGAACGGTGGAGCCAAACTTCTCTTTTGGATACAATTGTAACAACAATTCTATTAGCTAGATTCACGTAGGGCGGCGTATGTTTGAGCCGGCGTAGCGTATCGTATCGTATCAGACTCTCAGGCCCATGCAGAAAACGATCATATTGGGTCACGGCCCTGGTAATAATGACCTTCTCCCGCAGGGAGTAGTTCAGCTTCCTCTTTCTCACTGACATCACTCCAAAACACGCTCCAAAAAACACTGCGACACAAACCAATAAACGCCAACAAACAACGGAACAAAAGCACCTTGCTTCAGGGGGGGAAACAAATGGATGTACTTTTGCAATGGACGGGCGTATGTCTGGGCCTATTTATGCCCTGGGCGTATCTCACTGATTACGCCGGGCCGAGTTCTGAGCATGCGCAGAGAGGCGCTGACCATAGTCAGCGTCATGCGCATGCGCATGCGCAGTCCGGCCGGCCCTTCATTTGCATGGGGTCACGGCTCATTTCAATGGAACACGCCCACTTCCTTCCCACTTTCAATTACGGCGGCTTACGCCTCGAAATTTACGTTGCGCCGGAAATACTCTGGGGTAGATTCAGGTAGGGGAGCGCAAAACTGCGGCGGCGTAACGTATGACATTTACGTTACGCGGCCGCAAGTTTTACAGGCAAGTGCTTGATTCACAAAGCACTTGCCTGTAAAGTTGCGGCGGCGTAGCGTAAAAAAAGGGGCCGGGGTAAGCGCGCGTAATTCAAACGATCCCGTAGGGGGCGTGGATCATTTAAATTAGGCGCGTTCCCGCGTCGAACGTACCGCGCATGCGCCGTCCCTAAAATTTCCCGACGTGCATTGCGGCAAATGACGTCGCAAGGACGTCATTTGCTTCGACGTGAACATAAATGGCGTCCAGCGCCATTCACGAACGACTTACGCAAACGACGTCAATTTTGAAAATCGCGACGCGGATACGACGTCCATACTTACCATTGGCTGCGCCTCCTAATAGCAGGAGCAGCCTTACGACGAAACCGACGTACGCAAACGACGTAAAAAAACGACCGCCGGGCGCGCGTACGTTTGTGAATCGGCGTAAGTATGCAATTTGCATACTCTACGCTGACAACTACGGGAACGCCACCTAGCGGCCAGCGTCAGAATGCACCTTAAGATACGACGGCATAAGAGACTTATGCCAGTCGTATCTTAGGCTAAAGTCGGCGTATCTAGCTTTCTGAATACAGAAAGTAGATACGCCGGCGCAACTAAGCAATTACGCTGCGTATCTATGGATACGCAGGCGTAATTGCTACCTGAATCTACCCCTCTGTGGATATGGTACTTGCCTAAGTTGAGCCGGCGTAACGTAAATGAGATGCGCTACGCCGGTCTATATATGCGCCGATGTACATGGATCTACCCCTTATTCTTCCTCATTTCAGTCCTCATTGGTTGAACATAAAATTTAATTTTGTACGACAATTCCTAAATTTTCAAACAAATATATATATTTTTTTGTTATAGCCAAAGGAACAGAAGAAAAATCAATCTGCTGCGCCTGGCTGACTCGGTTTACTTAACCACTTGAGACCCGCGCTATTGACAAAAGACGTCAACAGCGCGGCTCTCAGGTGCCAACTGGACGTCTTTGGACGTCATTTCAAGTGCATTACCCCCGCGCGCCCCTGGGGAGCGCGCAGCGGGTAAACACTGTCCCGGCGCATCGCTGGGAAGCCGATGCGTGTACCTGGCGGCCGCGATGTCCGCCGGGGTACACGCGATCGTCGGTAAGACAGCGGGGACGTGTTTACACACAGAGCTTCACGTGCTGTCAGAGGAGAGGAGACCGATCTGTGTCTCTTGTACATAGAGACACAGCATCGGTCACCTCCCCCAGTCACCCCCCTCCCCCCACACAGTTAGAACACACCCAGGGAATACATTTAACCCCTTCCTCACCCCCTAGTGTTAACCCCTTCCCTGCCAGTCACATTTATACAGTAATTAGTGCATTTTTATAGCACTGATCGCTGTATAAATGTGAATGGTCCCAAATTTGTGTCAAAAGTGTCCGATACGTCCGCCGCAATATCGCAGTCCCAATAAAAATCGCAGATCGCCGCCATTACTAGTAAAAAAACAAATAATAAAAAAAATCATAATTCTGTTCCCCATTTTGTAGGCGCTATAACTTTTGCGCAAACCAGTCGCTTATTGCGATTTTTTTTTACAATAACACGTCGAAAAATACGTATCGGCCTTAACTGAGAAAAAAAATATTAAAAAAAAAAAAAAAAAATGGGATATTTATTATAGCAACAAGTAAAAAATATATATACCGTATTTATCGCGGTATAACGCGCTCTGGCGTATACCGCGCACCCCCAAAGTGGCCCCCAATCCTGTGGGAAAAAAAGATTTTTTGTTTTTTTGTACTTACAGTTTTGGCGTCCTTCTGCGGCCTCGTCGGGTCCGGCGTCCTTCTGCGGCTTCGGGTGTCCTCTTCGGCGGGTCGGGCGTCCATCTTCGGCGGGTCCGGTGTCCATCTTCGGCAGGTCCGGTGTCCATCTTCGGCGGGTCCGGCGTCCTTCTGCGGCGTCCTCCCGCTCGTTTCCCGCCACGACTTTGAATACTGCGCCCGCATATAGCGAGCGCAGTACACTCGTGAATCTTCGGGCAGGCTCGGGCGCCTCTCGCACTGACGTCCTGTACGCTCAGGACGTCAGGACGTCAGTACGAGAGGCGCCGAGACTGCCCGAAGATTCACGAGTGTACTGCGCTCGCTATATGCGGGCGCAGTATTCAAACTCGTGGCGGGAAAGCGGGTATCGGCGTATATCGCGCACCCACGATTTTGCCCTGATTTTCAGGGCAAAATAGTGCGCGGTATACACCGATAAATACGGTATATATTTTTTAAATTGTCGCTCTTTTTTTGTTTATAGCGCAAAAAATAAAAACCGCAGAGGTGATCAAATACCACCAAAAGAAAGCTCTATTTGTGGGGGAAAAAAGGACGTCAATTTTGTTTGGGAGCCACGTCGCACGACCGCGCAAATGTCAGTTAAAGCGACGCAGTGCCGGAAGCTGAAATTTCGCCTGGGCACGAAGGGGGTTTATGCGCCCAGTAAGCAAGTGGTTAAAGGATGCTGTGGGAAAGGCATTATTAAAGGATTTTTTAGATACATAATGCGCCGATTCAGGTATTATTTCGAAACGCGGAGTCATCTTTGAAAACACAGGTTCCACTCACGGCTCTGAGCGGTAAAACAATAGGCCCTTTATATGGGCCCAAAAGAAAGTTTAGAAGCATTTTCCTTATTAGCTCTGGTTATTAGCGGGTCATTTAACAACCTAGACATTTCTTTGATTTTTTTTTTTCCTTTTTTTTTTTTTTTTTTCAAAGTCGTCTTGAAAAGAATCCTTGACAAAAGAAGAGCAGTGTGAACAGAGTACAGTCCTAAAAGGGTAAGATCAGAAGTGTCTTTTGTGTACCGCGACCGAAAGAGAGAGAGAGGAGGGAAGAAAAAAAAAATCCCGTCTACGCCAAATGCAAGGTTTTATTATGCCGTTTGATATATATATAAAACAAGCATTCATAAGGAAAAAGAAAAGAAAAAAAAACAATATGCCTTACCATATGTTTGTGGTACATAGTGCTACATATTTGCATATAGCTCTGACACCTGTTTCCTTTCTGTTAAATATTGGGGGTGTGATGGGAAAATCCTTGCCATTGGTTTGATGTCCTGGTGCTCATACCACCTCATTATCATAATTATATTATACATATGGCGATACGTTTTTTTTCCCCCCTTGTATTCCTGCCAAGGTCTGCACTCTATAATAGCACGTTTTTTTAAATACAATTTAATTTTCTATAGTTTTACTTTTATTTAAATTTTAAATAAAACCAAAACCCATTCAACTAGGATCTAATAGAAGCTTCAACTGGTCCTTGAAAAAAAGTTGTTTTCAAAACTTTTTACATTTGTAGCTTTTTTTTTTCTTCTTTAAAAATACTAGAAATATTTTTACAATTACTCATTAAATGTTAGAAATATTTAATTAACTAATTATGAAATGTTAGGAATATTTTAACTAATAATTCATTTGAATTGTTATTAATTAATTGTAAAAAGTTGGAAGGCATTTTTTTTTAACCACTTAAGGACTGGTAGATGGATAAAGGTGCTGCATGGACACAGGTGCTGCATGAACACAGGTGATGTACGGACACAGGTGCTGCATGGACACAGGTGATGCATGGACACAGGTGCTGCATGGACAAAGGTGCCGCATGGACACAGGTGATGCATGGACAAAGGTGCTGCATGGGCACAGGTGCTGCAATAACACAGGTGCTGCAAGAACACAGGTGCTGCATGGGCACAGGTGCTGCAAGAACACAGGTGATGCATGGACACAGGTGCTGCAAGAACACAGGTGCTGCATGGACACAGGTGCTGCAAGGGCACAGGTGCTGCATGGAAACAGGTGCTGCAAGAACAAAGGTGATGCATGGACACAGGTGCTGCAAAAACACAGGTGCTGCATGGACATAGGTGCTGCAAGGACACAGGTGCTGCATGGGCATAGGTGCTGCAAGAACACAGTTGCTGCATGGGCACAGGTGCTGCAAGAACACAGGTGCTGCATGGGCACAGGTGCTGCAAGAACACAGGTGCTGCATGGACACAGGTGATGTACGGACACAGGTGCTGCATGGACACAGGTGCTGCATGGACACATGTACTGCAAGAACACAGGTGCTGCATGGACACAGGTGCTGCATGGGCACAGGTGCTACAAGAACACAGGTGATGCATGGACACAGGTGCTGCATGGGCACAGGTGCTACAAGAACACAGGTGCTGCAAGAACACAGGTGCTGCATGGACACAGGTGATGCATGGACACAGGTGATGCATGGACATAGGTGCTGCAAGGACACAGGTGCTGCAAGAACACAGTTTCTGCATGGACACAGGTGCTGCAAGAACACAGGTGCTGCATGGGCACAGGTGTTGCATGGGCACAGGTGTTGGAAGAACACAGATGCTGCAAGAACACAGGTGATGCACGAACACAGGTGTTGCATGGAAACAGGTGCTGCATGGGCACAGGTGCTGCATGGAAACAGGTTCGGCATGGGCACAGGTGTTGCAAGAACACAGATGCTGCAAGAACACAGGTGATGCACGAACACAGGTGCTGCATGGAAACAGGTGCTGCATGGGCACAGGTGCTGCATGGAAACAGGTGTTGCATGGGCACAGGTGTTGTAAGAACACAGATGCTGCAAGAACACAGGTGATGCACGAACACAGGTGCTGCATGGAAACAGGTGCTGCATGGGCACAGGTGCTGCATGGAAACAGGTGCTGCATGGGCACAGGTGTTGCAAGAACACAGATGCTGCAAGAACACAGGTGATGCACGAACACAGGTGCTGCATGGAAACAGGTGCTGCATGGGCACAGGTGCTGCATGGAAACAGGTGCTGCATGGACACAGGTGCTGCATTGGCATAGGTGTTGCAAGAACACAGGTGCTGCAAGAACACAGGTGCTGCATGGACACAGGTGCTGCATGGGCACAGGTGTTGCAAGAACACAGGTGCTGCATGGACACAGGTGCTGCATGGACACAGGTGATGCACGAACACAGGTGATGCACGAACACAGGTGCTGCATGGAAACAGGTGCTGCATGGACACAGGTGCTGCAAGGACACAGGTGCTGCAAGAACACAGGTGCTGCATGGACACAGGTGCTGCAAGATCACAGGTGCTGCAAGAACACAGGTGCTGCATGGGCACAGGTGCTGCAAGAACACAACACCTGTATATATATATATATATATATATATATATATATATATATATATATATATATATATATACAAAAAAAATATTTTATATAAAAAGAAATTACAAAAAAAGGGGGGTTGCCATCCGGGACCTCTGGCCCTTTAATAATAATTAAAAAAAAAAAACTATGGGCCCTTTTTAAATATAAAAAAAACATATAAAACATATAAATAAACATTTATAAAAAAAAAGGGGGGGGGTTGCCATCCAGGGCCCTGGGGACCTCTGGGCCCTTTAATAAAAAACAATATATATATATATATATATATATATATATATATATATATATATATATATATATATATATAAAAAAAAGAAATAAAATAATATGAAAAAAATAAAAACATTTTATAAAAAAGGGGCCCTGGGGACCTCTGGGCCCTTTAATAATAATAATAATAATAATAATAATAATAATAATAATAATAATAATAATAATAATAATAAATATATATATTTATAAAAATAAAAGAAATAAAAAATATATATAAAAACAATTTTTTTTTTATAAAAAAAAGGGGGGTTGTCATCCGGGGCCCTGGGGATCTCCGGGCCCCTTACAGGTGTACTGCCTGTACCCCCCTAATGGCGGCCCTGAAGGGGACACGTGACTCTCCCTCAATCACCAGATCGAGTTCTGCCACAGAAGGGGCAGGGAGAGTACTGAGGCCGGCTCTGTGATGTCATCAGGAAGATTTGTGCAGCACCCTGCTGGCCCCTCCCACCTGCTATGATCTGCCTGCATTGCATAGAGAAGCACAAAGACCAAATGATGACATTTTTATAAAAAAAAAAATAAACAAAAATCATCATGTTGATAAGGGAGGAACCAGACAAGGCAAAATATAAGTCAATTACACTTCAGCTTTGAGGAATGTAAAGGATTTTGCCGTCTTTGAGTCAAACTGTCACCTGCCGTTCCTATGACGATGTCTTCTCAGGATTGAACCGCATCCTCAAAAAGTAGATATTTGCTGCAATTTTGTGCTGTCTAAATATTTACTGTCTTTAGAGCCGATTACCCGCGCTGAGACCCCCGTCCAGACGGGTGACAAGGGCAGCTGAAACCCAAGACGCGGCTACGGCGCTCCTTCTTCGCTGCCGGCTTCTCTTCCATGTTTAATGTTTCGGGACAACAAAGCAGCCATTGTCTTGGCGTGGAACATACAGTATGTCTGCATTGTTTGTATGACTTCCTGTAAAGTCCAGCGCCGCAGACCGCTGAGTTACCAATACCCTTCTCTCCGGATCCGCTCCGCTGCTTCACCGGGGATGAAAGGTGCTTTGTTCCCCGAGGAGGAAGAAAATCTTCTTTTCTTACTTTTTTTGCAGGTTGTTAAAGCTGAAGTTTAATCTGCTTATAGTTTTCCCTTCCCTTCCCCTCCCCCCCATCAACATATTATTGAAATATTGAAATAAAACCTTTGCCCTCTCATTAGATACTTTATTTGAGACCCAGGAATGTCATCACTGCGTATTTGTGCTTCTCTATGCAATGCAGGAAGATAAAGGCTGGTGGGAGGGTCTGGCAGGGTCATGTGCTTCCTGATGACATCACAGTACCCTGCCCCGGTACTCCACTCAAGAGCTCTAAGTCCTTAACATATGGTACAGGTCAGTAGACAGAGTACAACAAAAACTTACTTCCCCAAACCAAAATCCACCTCTGTACAGACCCCCCCCCCCTCAACTAATAAAGGCCCCCTCCCACAGTGCACATCTCTCCCCAGTACAGATCACCCCTCCTCAGTACAGCTCTCACAGTACAGATCTCCCCACTACACCCACCAGCACAGCCCCCCCCCCAAGCACAGATCCCCCCCCCCACACCAGTACAGCCCCCCCAAGCACAGATCCCCCCCCCACATCAGTACAGCCCCCCCCAAGCACAGATCCTCCCCCTTACACCAGTACAGCCCGCCCTAGCACAGATCCTCAACCTCACACCAGTACAGCCCCCCCCAAGCACAGATCCCCCCACACCAGTACAGCCCCCCCAAGCACAGATCCTCCCCCTTACACCAGTACAGCCCCCCCCCAAGCACAGATCCTCCCCCTCACACCAGTACAGCCCCCCCCCCAAGCACCGATCCTCCCCCGCACACCAGTACAGCCCCCCCCCCAAGCACAGATCCTCCCCCTCACACCAGTAAAGCAACCCCCCACATCAATACAGCTCCATCTAGTACAGATCTCCCCACTACACCCACCAGCACAGCCCCCCCCAAGCACAGATCCTCCCCCTCACACTAGTAAAGCCCCCCCCCCACATCAATACAGCTCCATCTAGTACAGATCTCCCCTCTACACACACCAGTACAGCCCCCCCAGGACAGATCCCCCCTCACACAAGTACAGCCCCCCCAGCACAGATCCTCAACCTCACACCAGTTCAGCCCCCCCAAACACAGATCCTCCCCCTCACACCAGTAAAGCACCCCACCACATCAATACAGCTCCATGTAGTACAGATCTCCCCACTACACCCACCAGTACAGAACCCCCCCCCCAGCACAGATCCTCCCCCTCACACCAGTAAAGCACCCCCCCCCCCACATCAATACAGCTGCATCTAGTAAAGATCACCCACTACACACACCAGTACAGCCCCCCCCCCCAGCATAGATCCTTCCCCTCACACCAGTACAGCACCCCCTCTCCCACATCAATACAGCTCCATCTAGTACAGATCCCCCACTACACACACCAGTATACCCCCCCCCCCCCCAGCACAGATCCTCCCCCTCACACCAGTACAGCATCCCCCTCCCATATCAATTCAGCTCTAGTACAGATCCCCCCACTACACACACCCGCACAGCCCCCCCCCCCCCCCAAGCACAGCTCCTCCCCCTCACACCAGTGCAGCACCCCCTCTCCCACATCAATACAGCTCCATCTAGTACAGATCTCCCCACTATACCGGCACCCATCAGTACAGACCCACCCCCAAGCGCGGATCATTCGCATTACACCAGTACAGCACGCCACCGACCTGGCACCAATACAGCTCAATCTAGTACAGATCTCCCCACTACACCCACCAGTACAGACTCACCCCAAACACAGATCCTCCCCTCACACCAGTACAGCACCCCCTCTCCCCCCACATCAATACAGCTCCATGTAGTACAGATCTCCCCACTACACACACCAGTACAGAACCCCCCCAGCACAGATCCTCCCCCTCACACCCTGTGCACCCTGCCTAGGATCGGCCCTGAGCCCCACCCCCAAGCGTAGATCATTCGCCTTACACCAGTACAGCACACCACCCCCCTGGCACCAATACAGCTCAATCTAATACAGATCTCTCCACTAGCCCCGCATCCACCAGTACAGCAAGGTCCATAAAGATATGAATGAGTGAGTTTGGGGAGGAGGAACTTGACTGGCCTTCACAGAGTCCTGACCTCAACCCGATAGAACACCTTTGGGATGAATTAGCACAGAGACAGCAAGCCAGGCCTTCTCGTCCAACATCAGTGCCTGACCTCACAAATGTGCTTCTGGAAGAATGGGTCAAACATTCCCATAGACACACTCCTAAACATGGTGGACAGCCTTCCCAGAAGAGTTGAAGCTGTTATAGCTGCAAAGGGTGGACCAACTCAATATTGAACCCTACAGACTAAGACTGGGATGCCATTAAAGTTCATTAGGTAGATTCAGGTACATATGCTTAAACTTGCGGCGGCGTAGCTTAGCGTGTTTAGGCTACGCCGCCGTAAGTTAGCTAGGCAAGTACATGATTCACAATGTACTTGCCTGCTAATATACGGCGGCGTAGTCTAAAGCGGGTGGGCGTAAGGGTGCCAAATTCAAATGTGTGTAAGGGGGCGTGTTGTATGTTAATTGTGCTTGACCTTACGTTTGTCACGTTTTTTTTTTAACTGCGCATGCGCCGGGCGCCTACATTTCCCAGAGTGCATTGCGGCTAAGTACGCCATACGGGCCTATTGATTTCGACGTGGACGTAAACGACGTAAATTGCTATTCGCGGACGACTTACGCAAACGACGTAAAAAGATCCGCTCGATCTACGTGAATTAAGATCCCCTCCCGCAAGTTTAGGAGGCAAGTGGCTAATTCACAAACAACTTACCTCCAAACTTGCGACGGCGGATCCTAAATCCCCCGGCGGAATTCAAATTCCGCGGCTAGGGGAGTGTACTATTTAAATCAGGCGCATTCCCGCGCCGATTTAAATGCGCAGGCGCCGTCCGCAAAATTTCCCGGCGTGCATTGCTCCCACTGACGTCACTAGGGCGTCAGTGGTTTCGACGCTTACGTAAACGACATCCATCCGTATTCTAGAACGGCTTACGCAAACGACGTTAAAAAATTCAAATTCGACGCGGGAACGCCGGCTATACTTAACATTGGCTGCGCCTGATAAAAGCAGGGGTAAGTATACGACGGGTACGCCGCTACGGAAACGTCGTAAGAAGACTGCGACGGGTCCGCGTACGTTCGTGAATTTGCGTATCTCGCTGATTTACATATTATTCAAGGTAAATCAGCGGGAACGCCCCCGGCGCCATTTTTAAATTGAAAAAAAGATCCGACAGTGTAACACAGTTACACCTGTCAGATCTTAGCCCTATCTATGCGTATCTGATTCTATGAATCATGCGCATAGATAGGACCAGTGTAAGTCAGAGATACGATGGTGTATCTGTAGATAATACACCGTCGTATCTCTTTGTGAATCTGGCCCCATGTGTGTGTAAAGGCAGGTGTCCCAATACTTTTGACAATATAGAGCGTATATACATATATGTAAATGGTCCAATGCAATAATAAACCCTACTGACTAAGACTGGGATGCCATCAAAGTTCATGTATGTGTGTAAAGGCAGGCGTCCCAATACTTTTGACAATATAGTGCCTGTGTGTGTGTATATATATATATATGTGTGTGTGTGTATATATATATATGTGTGTGTGTGTTTACAATCACTTTAAAAACTCCTAAAAAGTGTTGATTTGTCTTCATTACATTGGATCTAGATGAAATACACAAAGAACACTGAAATTCAAGTAAGACTACACATGTCTCTTGGCTTTGGTAATATTTGTTTAGCCTTAGCTAAAAAATAAATAAAAAAAAAAACCCCTAAAAAGACCTTGGATCTCCTCTAATTAAAACTTTTAGGGAACTTCACAAAGACCGCTTTCCCTCGTATTGTCTCATCCCTGGTGTGAAAAGTCAATCTATAGAAGGCAATGCAAAGCCGAGAGCCGAAACGTTTATCAAGTGCGCACAGCAGCTGTCTGCTATTAGTTCCCAAAGTCTTTCCAAGCCGCCTCCCCTTAAACGCTACCTGCGGGTTCACCAGTAAATCAATGAGCCCCTTTGTTTTACTGCCTGCCTCATGCCAACAATTAGCAGAAGATAAAAGAGATCCTCGTTCATGGGGGCTTGGTCACCGGCGGTCCTGCTTGGATAACGATTTTGCCGCTGCAGCTGCGTGCCTTTAATTGCGCAGATCTGGGGGAAACAGTGTGGGCTGGGAAAAAACTCTGCGTATCGCGGCATCAAAGAGGGGGCCGATGGGGGCCGATGGAGAGAGTGACAGCTCGGTGTCTGCCTCTTTGTAGTCTCTGATAAGGTGTGAAGTCTAGATTGTTAATGTGCATAGACTGCCGTCTGTACAGCGAGCTCCCTGGGACGTGTTGGCGCATCGACGCGTATTAGGTGTCCTATTAGCATAACTTCTTGGTAGAATTCATCCCAAAAAAAAACGAGATTCTCCGGCATCACGGGAAGAGGATCTCGTTTACAGGGCGGCCATAGACCCGGCATATGACTTTCACAAACAGGTTTATTTAAAAAACGGTATAAAGCGTACGATTTATTGAAAACTGAAACTTATGGGTAGGGGACCTTTGAAGCTGAACTCCAGGGATGAAAACCATTTACCCCTAGGGATAAGGTGACCAGATTTTTTAAATGAAATCTGGGGACATATTTTTTTTTTTTACTAGTAATGGCGGCAATCAGCGACTCTCTGCCTATTGCCGCCCGCCTCACAGCCTATCAAGTCTTAATCCTCGTACACAAGCTCGGTTTACTAGGCAAGAACCAGCAAGAAAACTGCTGGCAGAGCTTTCTTGCCGAGTACACCGAGCGTGTGTACGAGGCTTTCAGGTTTCTCGTCAAGAAAACTGCCTAAAATCTTGACGAGAAAAATAGAGAACCTGCTCTCTATTTTCTCGTCGTGATTCTCGGCAGCGATTTCCTGCCGAGAAACCTGAGTTTGTATACTTTCCTGTCGCCGTGGAAACGAGCGCATGCTTGAAATGACTTTGACGCACGTGCGGTAGCTTCCTAGGCATAGGTAGGGTGCAGCAAGATGGCGGCGACGGCATTGAATGTGACGAGCGCATGCTCGTAGTACGTGATGATGTCACTGCGTTCTTGCCTTTCAAAAGAACCGGAGTGTCCGTACACTCGGGCGGCAAGATATTCTTGCCAAGAATCTCGTCAGGAAAAACAAGGGTTTTTTCCTGACGAGATTCTGGCCCGTGTGTACGCGGCTTTACTCTCCGGGCCGCGGCTACTACTGGATGGGAAGCGGAGGAAGATCACTCCACCAGGGAAGGCAAGGAGATAAGCAGGCAGGCGGCTGGCCGGGACTTGAGCCAAGGCAGAAGAACATGCGAGAGGAGCTGAATGAGCATGCACCCAGAGCCGGCGGTAGCGCAAGGCAACATGGGCACTTGCCTTACGGCGCCAGCGCTGGCCCTGGGGGAGGGGGGCCAAAAAAAGCTCCCTGCTCAAACTAAAACCCGTCCTACGGCTGCGGCCGCCTCCCGCACTATAGCCCTGGCGGTGCCGCAGCGGAACGGCACTTCACTTGGGCTCCTGTCTGTTTTTTTCGCCTGGTGGTCTGTCTCCCGGCCGCCGTGCTGTAAACACAGCATAATTTCCCATACGGCCAATCACCACATAGGCACAGCGCCGCCCGCCAATCGCGCACAAACAAGCCTAGAAAAAAAAACGTTTCCCCGCCCACCCGGCGGGGAAACTTTTTTTTTCTAGGCTCGTTTGTGCACGATTGGCGGGCGGTGGAGTGGGAGGCGCTGTGCCTCTGTGGTGATTGTCCGTATGGGAAATGACGCTTACAGCACAGCGGCGCCAAATTTCGTTTACTACATCTGAAGCATTCAGCAGGGACCAGGGTAAGCAGGGGAGAGAGACAGTGAGCAGTGCTGAGTAGAGAGCTCTCACCTGTTGAAGCTAACGTAAGTAAACCAGCAGGTGATTGGCCTCTGTTCAGCGCTGCTCACTGTCTTTCCATCTGCATGATTAATGTAGGAAGGGACAGAGCTGTGGGGGGTGTCTGTGTAAATCTAAAGGGGTCTAGGGGGGCAGAGCGTTGCTGTGTAATGTAAAATTGGTCCAGAGGTGCGGTGCTGTGTAATGTAAAGGGGTCCAGAGGTGCGGTGCTGTTTAATGTAAAAGGGGTCCAGAGGTGCAGGGTGCTGTTAAATGCAAAAGGGGTCCAGAGGTGGAGTGCTGTTTAATGTAAAAGGGGTCCAGAGGTGCGGTGCTGTGTAATGTAAAGGGATCCAGAGGTGCAGGGTGCTGTTAAATGCAAAAGGGGTCCAGAGGTGGAGTGCTGTTTAATGTAAAAGGGGTCCAGAGGTGCGGTGCTGTATAATGCAAAAGGGGTTCAGAGGTGCGGTGCTGTATAATGCAAAAGGGGTCCAGAGGTGCGGTTCTGTGTAATGTAAAGGGGTCCAGAGGTGCGGTGCTGTGTAAGGTAATATACCTACTTACTAAGGCAGGGCAAAAGGGGAGGCTGCTCCGAGCGCAGTCATTGTTGTGGGGCCCAAAGCAGCTCCCCCTTGAGCCCGCAAATAGTTGATAAGTGGATTTGGCTATCACTCAGGAGATGAGAGCAGAATCGATTGTTGGGGGCGCTGGTGATTAGTTGGGTGTTATGTGCTCCAGTAATTACTGTATATACTCGAGTATAAGCCGAGTTTTTCAGCACATTTTTTTGTGCTGAAAATGCCCCCCTCGGCTTATACTCGAATCACCTTTTTGCGCCTGATCTCCCATACTTTGGGGACCCAGTACTGGTCTACTTGGCACACATGTAGCCCCACTCTTCCTCTACAAGTGTGCAAAGTTTGTTGTCCGGAGGACCTACGGCCGGGGAGCACCGATTTTTCAAAGCAGGGCACCCCTTTTATAGACTCTCATATTAAAAGGTAATTTCTCCAGTGAATTTGGGGATCCGGTACTGGCTGGTGGTAAGTCCCCTGGACCCCGGAAGTTGACACACATGTAGCCCCATTTCTCCACTACAAGTGTGCAAAGTTTGTTGTCTGGGGGACCTAAAGCTGGGGAGCACCGATTTTTCAAAGCTGGGAGCCCCTTCCATAGACTCCAATGTTAAACGTCAGTCTAGTCATGGACACAGTGAGGCATGAGCACAGTGAGGCATGGGCACAGTGAGGCATGGACACAGTGAGGCATGGACACAGTGAGGCATGGGCATAGTGAGGTATGGGCACAGTGAGGCATGGACACAGTGAGGCATGGGCACAGTGAGGCATGGGCACAGTGAGGCATGGACACAGTGAGGCATGGGCATAGTGAGGTATGGGCACAGTGAGGCATGGGCACAGTGAGGCATGGGCACAGTGAGGCATGCACATGGACACAGTGAGGCACAGTGAGGCATGCAGATGGACACCCTAGGCATATACTCGAGTCAATACGTTTTCCCAGTTTTTTTGTGGTAAAATTAGGTGCCTCGGCTTATATTCGGGTCGGCTCATACTCGAGTATATACTGCTCATTCCCATTCCCCATGATACACAACAGACTTATAGGCTTATACAGTGGAACTCCGGATTACAAGCATAATCCATTCCAGGAGAATAATGCTCGTAATCAGAAAAATAATAATTTGTTCCGCATTGACTTCTATGGCATGCAATACCGCATGTGGCCAGAGGTAGGAGGGGCACCGGAAACACTCGAAAAAGGCTCGAGGACAGCTCGGCTGAACTTAGAGAACTCAGTAGCTATGACTAAGCACTGGTGAAACGCGTCAACTCTTCTGTCCGTTCTGCTGTAAAAGGGGTCCAGAGATGCAAGGTGCTGTGTAATGTAAAAGGGGTCCAGAGGTGCAGGGTGCTGTATAATGTAAAAGGGGTCCAGAGGTGCGGTGATGTGTAATGTAAAGGGGTCCAGAGGTGCGGTGCTGTGTAATCTAAAGGGGTCCAGAGGTGCGGTGCTGTGTAATGTAAAAGGGGTCCAGAGGTGCGGTGCTGTGTACTGTAAAGGGGTCCAGATGCAAAAGTATGATGCAAAAGGGGTCCAGAGGTGCAGGGTGCTGTGTAATGTAAAATGAGGTGAGGTTTCTGTGGAGGACAAGACAGAGAGGAGACTTGCAATTAGGGGAACCCCAAAGCCAGGCAGCGCAGCAGCACACTGGGGCGTTGCGCCGTCGGCAGTAAAGCGCTGCTATTTTAGCGGCACTTTACTGTCGTTTTTGCGGCGCTATGCGGTGCTGTGCGTCCGTGCTGGGGGGGGCGGCAAATGCACCTTCGACGGAGTTGGCAAAAATCCTTGCACCGGCCCTGCATGCCATTGAAACTGAAGAAATATTCCCTCCGCTCCGACCAGCACATGATCATCAGAAAGGGGCACAGATAATGGAAAAAAAAAACACCCCCCTAAGCTAGTAGGAGCGGGGGTGTGTAATTCAGAATTTTTTTTTATTCTGCAGTGACTGTCTTTGAAATTGCCCCAGCCCCTGTTCAAATCCAATCCGGGGACAAACCCAGGGACAGATTTGGTCCAGGGACAGTGTCCTCAATCCGGGGACTGTCCCCTGAAACCGGGGATATCTGGTCACCCTACTCTAAGCTCTAGGGCAGTGGTTCTCAACCTGGGGGTCGGGAGTCAAATGATGATTTGCCAGGGGAAGGGCTTTTTTTCAGGGGGAACTTGGGGGAACTCAGTTCCACCACCTTTGGCTCAGACCCTTTGGTGCCTGCTCACCACAATCACTTGTAAACACAGAAGTCTGGTTTCTTTGTTTACAAGTGACAGCTTTGTAACTCCCTAAACTCTGCACTCTGTGTGTAATGCAATTCTGGTATTTAATGCCCCTTTAAGACCCTCCTACTGTTTGTGAAATCTGAACGGGTCGTGGTTGAGTTCCTGCACCTATTTTCTGAGAAAAAAAGCTCTGGCCAGGGGTCACCAGATCCTGGGCTGTTCCTGAAGCCCGCACCACTCTCCCAGCCTTCTTGCAGCTGCTCAGCAGGGCTGTCTCTGGAGCCTGTGGCCACCCAGCTGGGCTGTTCCTGGAGCCCACGGCCGCCCACTCAGCCTCTTCACAGCCGCCCATTTAGTTCACGGCATGGCTGGGGGGCAGAGACTAGAGCTCAGCTGACTGGTGAGGATTGTGAGGTGGGAGGGGCTGGAGGAGACCCTATCTCCTGATTTCAGCATAGGTGTCACTGCTACGAGACACCACAAAGTCGGAGACACAGTGAGTAACACTACCTGTGATTATAGTTGCCATTAAAAGTCCACACTACAGTTCTCAGATCAGCAGATGATCTTGATCAAGAGCATCTAAGTTAGGGTGACCAGACATCCCCAGTTTCAGGGGACAGTCCCCTGATTGAGCACACTGTCCCCGGACCAAGTCTGTCCCCGGACCAAGCCTGTCACTGGTTTTGTCCCCAGATTTGATTTAATAGGGGGCAGGGGCAATTTTCAAAGACAGTCAGTGTAGAATTAAAATAACAAAATTAGAATTACACCCCCCCGCTCCGCCGTGCCTACTAGCATAAGGGGGGTTGTATTTTCCCATTATCTGTGCCCCTTTCTGATGATCATGTGCTGGTCGGAGCGGAGGGAATATTTCTTCAGTTTCGGGCGCATGCCCATTCAGCTTCGCTCGCATGTTCTTCTGCCTTGGCTCAAATCCTGGCCAGCCACCTGCCTATCTCCTTGCCTTCCCTGGCCGAGTGATCTTCCTCCGCTCCCCATCCAGTAGTAGCCGGGGGCCCGAAGAGTAAGACTTGAGAGGCTGTGAGGCGGGCGGCGACGGGCAGAGAGTCGCTGATTGTTCCCATTACTAGTAAAGAAAAAATATGTCCCCGGATTTCATTTAAAAAATCTGGTCACCTTACTCTAAGTTGGCTGATCAGAACCCCCCCCCCCCCCCCCCCCAGCATTGCCACTCATCCCATTTCCCCTCCACCAAGGAGTAAGAGAAGGAATTAAAATAGAGAATACATAGAAGGGAGAGGAAAAGAGGGGGAGGAAGAAAGAAAAAGGGAGAGAAAGAATAAGAGAAAAAACAAGAAAGACGGCTAGAGAGAGATGGGGGAAAAACAAGAAGTTAGGATAGCGAGAGATAAAAGGGAAAAAGAGGAAAACAAAGAGAAAGAGGGGTACATCCTAAAATGTACCATATGAGTACTGACAGTACTTGTCCTGGCCGGGAATGCCTGGAGGAGCACAGTCCCTGCCCCCTGCTTGTGATTGGAGAAATCATAAATCCCGCCTCTTGTGTCCAATCACTGTGCTGTGATTCGTTAAAGCACAAGCTGATTTTTGGGAAGGGGGTGTCCCTGAATGGTAGTTTGGAAATGTGGTCACCCTAGTTGAGAAGCACTGCTCGAGGGGGTGATGAGTAAGGTAATATACCTACTTACTAAGGCAGGGCAAAAGGGGAGGCTGCTCCGAGCGCAGTCATTGTTGTGGGGCCCAAAGCAGCTCCCCCTTGAGCCCGCAAATAGTTGATAAGTGGATTTGGCTATCACTCAGGAGATGAGAGCAGAATCGATTGTTGGGGGCGCTGGTGATTAGTTGGGTGTTATGTGCTCCAGTAATTACTGTATATACTCGAGTATAAGCCGAGTTTTTCAGCACATTTTTTTGTGCTGAAAATGCCCCCCTCGGCTTATACTCGAATCACCTTTTTGCGCCTGATCTCCCATACTTTGGGGACCCAGTACTGGTCTACTTGGCACACATGTAGCCCCACTCTTCCTCTACAAGTGTGCAAAGTTTGTTGTCCGGAGGACCTACGACCGGGGAGCACCGATTTTTCAAAGCAGGGCACCCCTTTTATAGACTCTCATATTAAAAGGTAATTTCTCCAGTGAATTTGGGGATCCGGTACTGGCTGGTGGTAGGTCCCCTGGACCCCGGAAGTTGACACACATGTAGCCCCATTTCTCCACTACAAGTGTGCAAAGTTTGTTGTCTGGGGGACCTAAAGCTGTGGAGCACCGATTTTTCAAAGCTGGGAGCCGCTTCCATAGACTCCAATGTTAAACGTCAGTCTAGTCATGGACACAGTGAGGCATGGGCATAGTGAGGCATGGGCACAGTGAGGCATGGACACAGTGAGGCATGCACATGGACACAGTGAGGCATGGGCACAGTGAGGCATGCACATGGACACAGTGAGGCATGGGCACAGTGAGGCATGCACATGGACACAGTGAGGCATGGGCACAGTGAGGCATGCACATGGACACAGTGAGGCATGGACACAGTGAGGCATGCACATGGACACAGTGAGGCACAGTGAGGCATGCAGATGGACACCCTAGGCTTATACTCGAGTCAATACGTTTTCCCAGTTTTTTGGTGGTAAAATTAGGTGCCTCGGCTTATATTCGGGTCGGCTCATACTCGAGTATATACTGCTCATTCCCATTCCCCATAATACACAACAGACTTGTGGGCTTATACAGTGGAACTCCGGATTACAAGCATAATCCATTCCAGGAGAATAATGCTCGTAATCAGAAAAATAATAATTTGTTCCGCATTGACTTCTATGGCATGCAATACCGCATGTGGCCAGAGGTGGGGGGGGGCACCGGAAACACTCGAAAAAGGCTCGAGGACAGCTCGGCTGAACTCAGAGAACTCAGTAGCTCTGACTAAGCACTGGTGAAACGCGTCAACTCTTCTGTCCGTTCAGCCGTGGCAGGTATTTTTGATTTCATTTTTTGAATAAAAGGCAAAAACCTTTTTGGAGTGCGGCTGCCCAGAACTTCATCCTATTCCATTGAACTCAGAGGGCCAGATTCACAAAAGAGATACGACGGCGTATCTCCTGATACGCCGTCGTATCTCTGTGATCCGCCCGTCGTAACCATGCGCCTGATTCATAGAATCAGTTACGCATAGATAGCCCTAAGATCCGACAGGTGTAAGTGAATTACACCGTCGGATCTTAGGCTGCAATTCTAGGCCGGCCGCTAGGTGGCGATTCCATTACGGTCGGCGTAGAATATGCAAATGACTAGTTACGCCAATTCCCAAACGTCCGCGCTGCCCGTCGATCTAACCTTACGCCGTCTCCGTCGAGATACGCCGCGTAAAATTAGGGCTGAGCCCTAGGTGTTCTAAGCCATGTTAAGTATGGCCGTCGTTCCCGCGTCGAAATTTAAAAAATCACGTAGCTTCCGTAAGTCGTCCGTAAATGGCGCTGGACGCCATTTACGTTAACGTCTCTAAACAAAAACACATCCGTGCGACGTCATTTAGCGCAATGCACGTCGGGTAATTTACCCGACGGAGCACGCGCAGTACGTTCGGCGCGGGAACGCGCCTAATTTAAATGGTGCCCGCCCCATTTGAATTAGGCGGGCTTGCGCCGAGCGCATTTACGTTACACCGCCGCAAGTTTACAGGTAAGAGTTTGTGAATCAGGCACTTACGCTGTAAACCTGCGGCGGTGTAACGTAAATCAGATACGTTGCGCTGCCGCGGAGCAACGTAAATGTATCTGAATCTGGCCCAGAAAACCACGGAAAGGCTCGGGAATGGAGTATTTCCGCGTTTTTACGAGTATTTCCAAACGACTCTGATCGGCTCCGACGCCCCCGCACCTCTGGCCAAACGCGGTACTGCACACCGATGCGGCTTGAATCCCGCTCGTTTTGAGAGACGACGCTCGCGAACCAAGTCAGGAAAAAAAATGCTCATATTGCGGAAAAAAAACGTTAACCGCGTAACTCGCAATCCGAGGTTCCACTGTACTGAGCTTTTTGCAAGCGCCATCTCATCCATGTGTGTTATGTCTGTTGCCTGTACGGTCAGGCCGGTGTCCTCCACATTTCATGGTCAGGCCGTGTTCTCTACATTTCATGGTCAGGCCGGTGTTCTCCACATTTCATGGTCAGAACCATGTTCTCCACATTTCATGGTCAGGCTGGTGTTCTCCACATTTCATGGTCAGGCCGGTGTCCTCCACATTTCATGGTCAGGCCGTGTTCTCTACATTTCATGGTCAGGCCGGTGTTCTCCACATTTCATGGTCAGGCCGTGTTCTCTACATTTCATGGTCAGGCCGGTGTTCTCCACATTTCATGGTCAGGCTGGTGTTCTCCACATTTCATGGTCAGGCCCGTGTTCTCCACATTTCATGGTCAGGCCGGTGTCCTCCACATTTCATGGTCAGGCCGGTGTCCTCCACATTTCATGGTCAGGTCGGTGTTCTCCACATTTCATGGTCAGGCCAGTGTGACTCCGGAAACGTCCACATTTATTTATTTTTTACATAAAGAGAAGGAAAACGGACACGACAAGACAGTGTAAGCTCCCGCCGCCGCCGCAGCGTAACACAAAATCGCACATCAAACCGCGGCTCGAGAGATTCCGGCGCTTAATAAAACATTCGTTATATCCCCCTCGAAGGTTGTAATTAAATTTACAAGTGCTCCTTTTCTGTAAGTCGAACAAAAGAAGTCCGGATCAGCCGGTGGAAGTCGTTCGCTCCATAAGGATTATGGCTCCCCCACTGTTTGCAGGAGATAATTTCACTTGTAACACTAATAAGTTGCGCAGGAGACGGGGCCGGCGAGCGAGGATGCCGTGCACTTCACTGAACATCTTGGCTCCGCTAGGAATCTGTAACAGATGGTTCTTGCGGCTGCCTTTTCACTCGGGTACATTCGGTGCCAGCCTGTGGTGGATGGCTGGTCGCTGCTGGCTGTCTATGACTCGGATATGCTAGGACAGTGGCAAGAGAGATCAAATCCTCCTCGCTGAGCACAGCGCCGTAATCAAAGCTGACAGATATGACATTCTATACATAATGTCTATTTAGAATATATTAACCTTTCCTTCCGTTTTAAGTTTTTTTTTTTTTTTTTTATTCTTTTTATTTTAAAACTGCGTTCTCCATTTTATTATCATCGACGGCGACATATGCCACAATCTGGATCAGCCGCTGTCCTGGCCGTGAGATTTCCAATAGCGGCATCGGCTGCCTTAGTTAATAAAAAATTAAAAAAATCATAATAGTAATAATTAAATCTTAATAATAATAAGAAGAAGAAGAATAAAAGTAATACCAATAATAGTAATAATAATCATCATAATATTCCACGACGGATTTTCGCGTTCGCTACGTCGCCGCTAGTCTAGTTTCCCGTCGTAAAGTTAGTCGTCGTTTTTGGTGCCTTAACTTTACACAGCAATCGTATTACTGTATAAAGTATGGCCGTCGTTCCCGCGTCGAAATTTAAAAGTGAACGTCGTTTGCGTAAGCCGTCCGGGAATACGGAATTACGCTACGCGCGTTGCCGTTCGAAAAAATTACGTCACTGCGCGCAAAGCACGACGGGAATTGCGAAACGGAGCATGCGCAGTAGGTCCGGCGCGGGAGGGCGCCTAATTTAAATGGCACACGCCCACTTGAATTGGCCCGCCTTGCGCCGGACGTATTTACGATACACCGCCGCAAGTTTCCAGGTAAGTGCTTTGTGGATCGGGCACTAAAACTGGAAACTTGCGGCGGTGTAACTTAAACGGGTTACGTTACACGGCCGCAAATGTATGTGTATCTGGCCCAATAATCTTAATAATAATAAGAAGAAGAAGAATAAAAGTAATACCAATAATAGTAATAATAATCATCATAATATTCTTAATAATAGGAAGAAGAAGAATAAAAGAAAAAAACAATAATAGTAATAATAATAATCATAATAAAAAAAAGAAAAAGAATACAAGTAATACCAGTAATAGTAATAATAATATTTATAATAATTTATAATAATAAAAGAAAAATAATAAAAGTAATACCAGTAATAGTAATAATAATAATCATAATAATCGTAATAATAATATGAAGAAGAATAAAAGTAATACCAATAATAGTAATAATAATAATCATAATAATTAAGAATTCATATTAAAAAAAGGGAAAACCACACATGATGCGAAACCGTGGTAGAGACGCTATAAGCAACTAAAACGTGAGCAAGTCTCGTGTTTCTTTTTGGTGGAGTATGAAGTGGTAAAAAATAATAATAATAATAATAATAATAATAATAATAATAAAAAGAAAAAGAATAAAAGTAATACCAGTAATAGTAATAATAATATTTATAAGAAAAAAAAAAAGAAAAAGAATAAAAGTAATATCATTAAGAGTAATAACACTAATAACAATAATAATACAAAAAGTAACAACAATAATGATAATAAAACTATTATTATTATATCATTATTATTATTATTATGAAAAAAAAGTAATAATAATAGTAATAATCATAATAACAGTAAAAGTAATAATAATACTTAATTTGAATAATTGCTCCCAAAGGCCTATAGGCAGCTAGAAAAAAAATTGGGCTGAATAGAATACAGTAAAACCTTTCTCGTTCCAGAAACATGCTTGTAATCCAAAGCACTTGTATATCAAAGCATTTTTTTACAGGGTATAAAAGAGAAGAGAGGCACCTCTAAGTGTAGCAATAAGTTGCTAATTGTTGTACCTTCTTTAAATGTAACCATATTGCTACACTTAGAGGCTCCTCTCTTCTTTTTTATACTCACTTGTGACATGACCCTACTTGTATATCAAGACATTGCTTGTATATCAAGGCAAAATGTATTAAACCATTTTGCTTGTCTTGCAAAACGCTCTCAAACCAAGTTACTCTCAAACCAAGGTTTTACTGTATATCAACAAAAAGTTCTTTATTATGTACAAATATATAAATAAAACACATGAATTCATGTGTTCCCCCCCCCCCCCCCATATATTTGTACATAATAAAGAACTTTTTGTTGATGTACAGTAAAACCTTGGTTTGAGAGTAACTTGGTTTTTGATCTATTTTAATCAGTCCATTTTTTTCCTAGATGCCTATAGGCCCTTGAGAGCAATTTTTCAAATGAATCATATTTTGGGCTAGCGGCACTTTCTCTCCACCCAGGTGGGTGGGTTTCACTTGATTACAAGTAATAATAAAACTAATAACAATAATAATGGTAATACTAGCATTAATAAGAAAATTGAATATTAACAATTAATACCAACAATAATGATAATAAAACCATTATTATTATATTATTAATATTATTATTATTATTATTATGAAGAAAAGTAATAATAATAATAATAACAATCAGAGTAATACGAAAATGTGATATTAATACAATTAATACCAATAATGATAAAAAAAACATTATAATTATTATTAATATTATTATTAATAATCATAATAATAAGAAAAGTAACAATAATAGTAAAGTAATAATAATACTAATAACAATAATAATGGTAACAATAAAATCAATAACAACATTTTATAATAATACAATTATTAACAACAACAATGATGATATTATTATTTTTATTATTATTATTTTTATGAAAAAGAAGAAGAAAAGTAATAATAATAATAATAGTAAAAGTAATAATAATGATAGTAATGAAAGTATGAAATAATAACAACATTAGTACAATAATAATAATAACAGCAATATTGATATTATTATTATTATTATTATTATTATTATTATTATTATTATTATTATTATGAAGAAGGAAAATAATAATACTCACAATAACAATAATAGAAAAAGTGATAATAAGAGTAATAATATTAAAAGTAATAATAATAAAAGTTATACAATTTATAACAACAATAATGATATTATTCTTTTTATTGTTATTATTATTATTATTATTAATAATAATAATAATAATAATAATAATAATAATAATAATAATAATAATTGTAACATTATTAATAAAAATAATAAAAGTAATAATAATAATATTCATATAATAATGATAATAATAATATTAATATTATTATTATTATTATTATTATTTACAATAATAATAATAATAATAAAGACAAGAAGAAAAGTAATAATGTTATCTCTTCCCACTCAGCCCTGTCATCCCTTTAACAGGGTGTTTGTTTTAGGCGGGGGGGGGGGGGGGGGTTTAGAAAGGACTGGCCAAATATGTGATTGCCGTGATTGGCTGTCACAGTGGTCACATGATCAAGAGTAGATAACTCCCTATCATTAGTAGAGACAGAGAGCTGTTTTTAACCGCTTGGTCACAGTGAGAGAAGAAGAAGGAGAAGAAAAGTAATAATAACAATAATAGAAAACTTAATAATAATAATGATAATGATAGTAATAAAAGTAATAATGATTTAATTAACATTATTAATAACAACAATAGTAATAATAACTTTATTAATAATAAAAGTTAATATAATGATAGTAATAAAAGTAATAATGATATTATTAATAAAAAAAACTGAAAAAAATGGAAATTAATAACTTACCACAATTTCCTGGTCCCAATCACTGGCTGCATACCTGTGTGGATCGGTGCCAGGAAAGTAGAAAATTGTATCAGTTACTTACCGTAATTTTCCTTTCCTGGTGCCAATCCCTGGCTGCGTACCTGTGTGCTGCCATGTATTGGGGCCAGAAAAACTGAAAATGGTGTCAATTACTTTTCAAAATTTTACTTTCCTGGTTCTTATCCCTGACTGAATACCTGTGTGCTGCCAAGGATTGGTGCCAGGAAAACAGAAAATGTTATCAATTAGTTGCCATAATTTTCCTTTCCTGGTGCCAATACCTGGTTGCATACCTGTGTGATGCCATGGATTGGGGCCAGGAAAACAGAATATTTCTATAATTACTTACCAAAATTTTCCTTTGCTGGCACCAATCAACAGAAGCATACCTGTGTGCTTTCATGAATCTGTGCCAGGAAAGTGGAAAATCGTATTAGTTACGTACCGTAATTTTCCTTTCCTGGTGCCAATCCCTGGCTGCATACCTGTGTGTTGCCATGGATTGGGGCCAGGAAAGTAGAAAATTGTATCAGTTACTTACCATAATTTTCCTTTCCTGGGGCCAATCCCTGGATACATACCTATGTGCTTCCATAGATCGGGGCCAGGAAAACTGAAAATTGGATCAATTACTTACCATAATTTTCATTTGCTGGCGCCAGTCCATAGCAGCATACCTGTGTGCTGCCATGGATTGGGGCCAGGAAACTGAAAATTGTATCAATTACTTACCATAATTTTCATTTGCTGGCACCAATCCATAGCAGCATACCTGTGGGCTGCCATGGATTGGGGCCAGGAAACTGGAAAATTGTATTCGTTACTTACCAAAATTTTCCCTTACTGGCGCCAATACCTGGTTGCATACCTGTATGCTGCCATATATTGGTGCCAGGAAAACAAAAAATTGTATCAATTACTTACCAAAATTTTCCTTCGCTGGTGCCAATCCATAGCAGCATACCTGTGTGGTGCCTTGGATTGGCACCAGGAAAGTGGAAAACTGTATCAATTACTTACCATAATTTTCTCTCCTGGTGCCAATCCCTGGCTGCATACCTGTGTGCTGCCATGGATTTGGGCCAGGAAAACAGAAAATTGTATCAATTACTTACCAAAATTTTCTTTTGCTGACGCCAATCCATAGCAGCACACCTGTGTGCTGCCATGAATTGGTGCCAGGAAAACGTAAAATTGTATTGATTACTTACCGTATTTCTTTTCCTGGCACCAATCTATAGAACACAGGTGTGCTGCCATGTTGGCACCAGGAACATTTTGTTTTCAGAATGCTCATTCGATTTTCTGATGGTTAGTGGTATCAAATCAACTTTTCTTTGTTTTTTGGACTGTAGCTGCAAGAAAATTTGAAGTAGGAAGATTGAACTTTTTCCTCAAACTATAAGAATTCGAACTGGTATAGCTAGATTCAGGTAGAGTTAGGTCGGCGTATCAGTAGATACGCCGACCTAACTCGGAATCTACGCCCACCTAAGTTTAAGTGTATTCTCAAACAGAGATACACTTAAACCTATCTAAGATAGGACGGCTTGCGCCGTCCTATCTTAGGATGCAATATTTAGGCTGGCCGCTAGGTGGCGCTTCCATTGCGGTCGACGTAGAATATGTAAATCACTAGATACGCCTATTCACAAACGTACGTCCGCCCGTCGCAGTAAATTTTACGTGGTTTCCGTAAGAGATAGGCCGCCTAAAGATAAAGCTGCCCCTAGGAGGCATAGTCAATGTTAAGTATGGCCGCCGTTCCTGCTTCGAAATTCAAAAATTTTACGTCGTTTGCGTAAGTCGTGAATAGGGATTTGGGTTGTTTATTTATTTATTAAAATTCTTAAAAGTTCAAAATGGTACAAAACGCAGTCAGTTACCCGTAGGCCTCTATGTGCCTACGTTTTCGTCCACGTCGAAATCAATAGGCCCGTGCGGCGTACTTAGCCGCAATGCACACTGGAAAAATGTAGGCGGACGGCGCATGCGGCGTTCCAAAAAAACGTCAATCACGTCAGGTCAAGCCCCATTAACATAAAACACGCCCCCTCGGCTAAATTTGAATTAGGCGCCATTACGCCCGCCCGCTTTAGGCTACGCCGACGTAACTTAGCAGGCAAGTACTTTGAAAATCAAGAACTTGCCTCGCTAACTTACGGCTGCGTAGCCTAAACACGCTAAGCTACGCCGCCGCAAAGTTAGGACACCCTACGTGAATCTAGCTAATAATGTGTTTTTTATTGGGCAAAAAAATCGTACGTAGTGTAATGAAATCTGTAGGTCTAATATTCTAATCAATTAGCAGGTCTGGACGAAATTTTGAAGGCTTTTTTTACATAATTAGTTGACTTAAAGGATCACTAAAGGAATTTTTTTTCAGCTAAATAGCTTCCTTTACCTTACTGCAGTACTGGTTTCATGTCCTCATTGCTCGTTTTTGCTTTGAAGTTGCTGTAATTCTGCTGTGATCTCCACACTTCCTGGTTGTCTGGCTCCTTATGAAAAAACTCATGGGAGCTTCTCACTGTGGTCTAAGCTGTGTGTCTAAAACTCCTCAGAACCAATCAGATTCATTTTAAAAACAAAACACTGCCCTGGATTTGTTTGTTTTTGTTCTGTGGGTGTCTTTACTTCACATAAACATGAAACCAGTTTAAAACCGAAAGTGAAACTACAGGCACATTATATGATAGAATTTAATCTATTTTAATCATTTTTAAAAGGAATCAGTTAACTTTTATGTCTCTATACCCTGTAAACAGTCATTTCAGCAGTGACCCTTTAATGATGGCAAGAAAGAATGTTCTGATGCACAACTTTTCAGAATTTCCATAAGAACGTTCATACAAAAAATCTAACCATGCATGACCAGCTTTATACTGAATATGGGGTTGGGAAGACCTAGTAAAAATGGTCATCTCACTTGGAAATTCATTTAAAGCATTTATTAAACAAGTACATCAAATACATCCAACCCGTTTCGAGTGAAAGGACTCCCCTTCTTCGGGGCTTGAGCAATGGTTTTCAATAAATGTATGATAAAATAGTATTAGGAGCCTGAATTGAGGCTGGACCAAAGCTGAGTGTCAGCGTAACTTGACCAGGGTGAGGTCAGCCAATTGTCCTGGTCTCTCAAATTGTCAAATACAGCCAACACGTTTCGAGTGGAAGGACTCCTCTTCGTCAGGGCTTGAGCAATGGTTTTCAATAAACTCAGGATATAATAGTTTAAGGAGCCTGAGTTAAGGCTGGATTGAAGCTGAGTGTCAGCGTAACTTGATCAGGGTGAGGTCAGCCAATTGTCCTGGTCTCTCAAATTGTTAAATACAACCAACACGTTTTGAGTGGAAGGACTCTTCTTCGTCAGGGCTTGAGCAATGGTTTTCAATAAACTCAGGATATAATAAATTAAGGAGCCTGAATTAAGGCTGGATTAAAGCTGAGTGTCAGCGTAACTTGATCAGGGTGAGGGCAGCTAATTTTCCTGGTCTCTTAAATCATCAAATACAACAAACGCGTTTCAAGAGACAGACCTTCCCTTCGTTAGCTTGAACAATAGTTTTTTGATAAATTCAAGATAAAATAGGTGTGGCCAGGTGACAAGTGCACCCCGTGGGGGTCAGGGATGCACCACAGGGTAGTGAACCCTATAGCCGACTGCTGCGATCAGAGAGGAAGCAAACCCAAGATCGCCCAGGGCGCAGAGTCTAAGACCCAGCTTTGTGTTCACCAGAGCCTCTAGTGGTGAGGATGGCCTTCGCCACAGCTGGATTCAGGTTGCGACCCCTGGGATCCCCTAGGTCACGCTCCGCAGAGAGAGAGGGGAAGCAGCAAGCAGGACAACGGTAGTGATGGGTAAGCCGAGGTCAGGGCAACAGGCAGACTAGGGTAACCAAGGGACAGGCAAAAGGTCAAGGGCACAGGCAAACAGGAGAAGTCAGGGACGAGCCAAAAACGGTACACAGGAAGGTAATCGTAGCACACTGCAGACAGGAACTTGAGAAAACAACACTGTTGAACAGCACTGCAGGCCTGTAGTGCAATAGTTAATATAGACTTCCTGGGATGGCCTGGGTGGGGCCATACAGGAAGGAGAGGAAATAAGAAGGAAACCAGAACAGATTCAGGCCTCTAATGGACAGATGGAAACAGGTAAGCTGCCAGACTATTGCATATCCATGACAATAGGATTAAGAGCTTGAATTGAGACTAGATTGAACCTGAGTATCAATGTAATTTATACAGGGTGAGGTCAGCCAATTGTCCTGGTCTCTCAAATTGTCAAATACAGCCAACACGTTTCGAGTGGAAGGACTCCTCTTCGTCAGGGCTTGAGCAATGATTTCCAATAGTCTCAAGCCTGAAGCTGAGTGTCAGTGTAACTCTACCAGGATGAGGTGAGACAATTTTCCCGGTCTCTCAAATTGTCAAATACACCCAACACATTTTGAGAGATAGACCTTCCCTTCGTTAGGGCTTGTGGAATAGTTTTTTGATAAATCCAAGATAAAATAAGATAAGGAGCCTGAATTGAGACTGGATTGAGACTGAGTGTCAGTGTAACTTGATCGGGGTCAGGTCAGCCAATTGTCCTGTTCTCTCAATTGTGCTTTGTCACCTGATCACATGGACGGAGGTCGTCATAATCTCCTCCACTGGAGAATATAATTCATGATTGTATTCCATTTCAGCCTAGGAGTTCTAACACCTCCTTGCACATGTAAAGCTTTGCCAAGTGATTCTACATGCCCCAGTTAGGGTTGCCACCTTTTCTTTAAGTCAAACCCGAATATTTTATGAACTCTGTGGACTCTGGCGTAAAGGGGAACTCTGATCAGTGGCGGCCTGTTAATATGGGGGGAGGGGCAGGGGCACTGCCCCCTTAATTCATGCGCCCAGCA
Source organism: Rana temporaria (assembly GCF_905171775.1). Classification (NCBI taxonomy): domain Eukaryota; kingdom Metazoa; phylum Chordata; class Amphibia; order Anura; family Ranidae; genus Rana; species Rana temporaria. The sequence goes on along the minus strand of NC_053495.1, from coordinate 200,932,592 downwards.
CCTAATCTACATGCAGGGTGTCGGATTCCAATGTTTCTTTTTTTTCAGAAGCACATGATTAGAGCCCGAGGCTCTAATTGGCTTCAAAAAAGGGTGGGCTCGGAGCGCAGATTGTTTGCCGCCCCCATAAAAAAAATATACGACCAGCCACCACTGACTGATGTAAGGGTGTTTCCGCTCACCAAAGCTCCCACTTACTTTAGAGTTCCCAGCATTCCCCCTTAAATCAGGGTTCCCAAAGCCCCGCTTTATATCAGAGTCCACAGGGAACCCCCCTTACCTTAGTGTACTTACTCACTCAGAGGTAGGAGAGAGACGGAAGGGAGGTGGACGACTTCAGTCACAGACATTGGTTGGTAAGCTCACTCACCCAAGGATGGAGGCTCAGGCATTTACACCTTTAATCCACCATGTATCTGCTGGCTGCTGAGCTTCAGATTTCTAGCTCACCCATCTCTTTCCCGAGGCACAGAACAGTGGGGATTGGAGTGTGGGTGGGCAGACAGATGGGTAAGGGTGGGAGGAGGAGGAGCAGATTGAGCCCTCTCTCCACTCATGTCCATGTATGGGGGTGGGCCCCATGTGCACACCTATGTACTTGGTGGCTGTGGTACATGGGGAACTGCAGTCCATTCTGAATAATATGTCCGGGTTTCAGGTGATCCTATGCATTCCCATTGACTTGTTTTGGGAGAAAAGCAGTTCTGAAAGGAACAAATGCACACAAAGCTCTAAGCCTAACCATAAAATAGCCCTAAACCCACCCCCAGGGGCAAACCTAACCTCAAAGTATCTATTCAATCGGGAGAATATACACATTACCTTATGTGCCAAACATTTGGGTACCCAAACCTTGGATGGTTTTTCAGACGGAATTCCGCTCAAGCTTGGCTTGCATACACACGGTCACACAAAAGTTCAAGAACGCGGTGACGTACAACACTACGACGAGCCGAGAAAATGAAGTTCAATGCTTCCGAGCATGCGTCGGAATTTTGCGCGTCCGAATTGCTACAGACGATCAGAATTTTTTCCATCTGAAAAATTGAGATGGGGGGGGGGATGGGGGCGTACAGGCAGTACACCTGTAAGGGGCCCGGAGGTCCCCAGGGGCCCGGATGGCAACCCCTTTTTTTTGTAAGGAGCCCGGAGGTCTCCAGGGCCCCTGGATGGCAAACCCCCTTTTTTTATTTTTATTTTTTTATAAAAAATAAATTATTAATTTTTTTATGTATTTTTTTATTAGAATTTTGTTTTTATTAAAGGGCCCAGAGCTCCGCAGGGCCCCAGATGGCAACCCCCCCCCCCCCCCTTTTTTTTTTATTAAAAAAAAATAATTTTATTTTATATATTTTTTTTCCTTCCTTTTTTTTTTTTCTTTTTATTAAAGGGCCCAGAGGTCCCCAGGGCCCCGGATGGCAACCCCCCCTTTTTTTTTGTATAATTGTATTTATTTATTTTGTTTTGTTTTTATTAAAGGGCCCAGATGGCTACCCCCCTTTTATATATATATACTATTTATCTCTTTTATTTTTTTTGTAAGGGGCTCAGAGGTCCCCAGGGCAACCCCCAAATTTGTGGCACCCCCCTCTCAATTCACGCCCCCCCCCCCCCGCTTTGGCAGCTCCCTCGCTTCTCAATTTGTGGCGGCACCCCCCCGGTTCTCTGCTCCGGGGGGCCCATGCCTCAAGCTGTGTAAGTGTCCCCATAATTCCTGATGTGTAGGCTCTGTCGATAGAGCCTACACACGGTCGTAATTTTCAACCAAAAGCTCACATCTTGCTTGCGGAAATTTCCGGCCGTGTGTACGCAGCATCACGCTCCCAAGCCACGGTCCTGTCAAGAAGCACTAGTGGCAAAATAGTGGTGGTGAAAATTTATGATCAGTCTCGGAGCCGCATCCGGGGGCAGAATTCAGGGGGGCTCCATATAGCTGGGGCCTGGGCCGACCAGGTGCAGAGGATCGGGAATGTCTTGTGCCACCTGCTCTTGCAGTCTTGTGTAAAGAATTTTATATTATCTGTCAGGTTCTATCTAAATGGACTAAATCCGCGGTAAACTAAAACAGACACAACATTTTCTAATCCGTGCGTAAAACTAATAGATCAAGCTTGTACAACGTAATAAAACTGTAATGCATTGAATTGTAGAAGTAAATCCATTATTCCAGTTGACTTGCCACACAGAACAGTGAAACAGATTGTAATTACGGCACAAATTGCAATCATTTATTCTGCTCTGGAGAGGAGGGAAGGGAGATTTGAACGGGATTAAGGATTAAGCGTTCGCTCGTACCAATGCCCCGTTTAGCGATGTGATTGAATGCGGCTCTCCGGATTTCTGCCCTTGGATGTTGGCAGCGGTGCAGCGTGCATCCTGACACATGGCAGCTGCAGCAAAGCGTACATATGCAGCGTTCCAAGCTGGCCGTAGTGAAACTCATCTGCACAAAGGAGATAACTACACAAAATCCTTCCTATCGTGTATTATGTTCTCTGTTTTTAAAGAACTTAGAATATTTAATTTTTTTAAATAGAATAATTTTTTAAATAATTATAATATTATTTTTATATATATACACACAGCATCTCACAAAAGTGAGTACACCCCTCACATTTTTGTAAGTATTTTATTATATCTTTTCATGTGACAACACTGAAGAAATGACACATTGCTACAATGTTGTGTAGTGAGTGTACAGCTTGTATAACAGTGTAAATTTGCTGTCCCCTCAAAAAAACTCAACACACAGCCATTAATGTCTAAACCGCTGGCAACAAAAGAAAGTACACCCCTAAGTGAAAGTGTCCAAATTGGGCCCAAAGTGACAATATTTTGTGGGGCCATCATACTTTTATTTTCCAACCCTTTTGGGCATTGAGTTCACTATAGCTTCACAGGTTGCCACCGGAGTCCTCTTCCCCTCCTCCATGATGACATCACAGAGCTGGTGGATGTTGGAGACCTTGCGCTTCTCCACCTTCTGTTTGAGGATCCCCCACAGATGATCAATAGGGTTTAGGTCTGGAGACATGCTTGGCCAGTCCATCACCTTTACCCTCAGCTTCTTTAGCAAGGCAGTGGTCATCTTGGAGGTGTGTTTGGGGTCGTTATCATGTTGGAATACTCCCCTGCGGCCCAGTCTCTGAAGGGAGGGGATCATGCTCTGCTTCAGTATGTCACAGTACATGTTGGCATTCATGGTTCCCTCAATGATCTGTAGCTCCCCAGTGCCGGCAGCACTCATGCAGCCCCAGGCCATGACACTCCCACCACCATGCTTGACTGTAGACAAGACACTCTTGCCTTTGTCCTCCTCACCTGGTTGCCGCCACACACGCCTGAAACCATCTGACACCAAATACCTGTATCTTGGTCTCATCAGACCACAGGACATGGTTCCACTAATCCATGTCCTTAGTCTGCTTGTCTTCAGCAGACTGTTTGTGGGTTTTCTTGTGCCGCATCTTTAGAAGAGGCTTCCTTCTGGGAACGACAGCCAAGCAGACCAATTTGATGCAGTGTGCGGCGTATGGTCTGAGCACTGACAGGCTGACTCGCCCACCCCTTTAACCTCTGCAGCAATGCTGGCAGCACTCATACGTCTATTTCCCGAAGGCAACCTCTGGGTCCAATTTGGACATTTTCACTTAGGGGGTGTACTCACTTTTGTTGCCAGCGGTTTAGACATTAATGGCTGTGTGTTGAGTTATTTTGAGGGGACAGAACATTTACACGGTTATACAAGCTGTACACTCACTACACAACATTGTAGCAAAGTGTCATTTCTTCAGTGTTGTCACATGAAAAGATATAGTAAAATATTTACAAAAATGTGAGGAGTGTACTTACTTTTGTGATATACTGTATATATATATATGTAGCATTACCCCCATTGGAGCTGCTGGATTTTTGGCCGGCGTGTTACCTCGTGGCTCCTCCGAATTCTCTAGGGGCGAGTGATGCGTATGTGCATAAACAGAAGTAAAGGAATGTCCAGACAGGTACTCTTTTGCTGTGCTCTTTATTACCCAGCCGGGTAAAAAGAATAAACTTGTGGTGAGGAAAGTAAAGTTGAAAAAGAGAAAGAACAGCAGATTCAGGCGTAATGATAGGAAACAGTCCTGCTCGCATAGGTGTGCGCAGCCCATGGCATTAGGGTGTGCACCCCAAAGCTCAAATACACACTACTGATCGCTCACTGTGTTCATTCAGAAAGGCAAGGGGTCAGTAAATTACATTTAAACCGGCCCCTTCCTTTATTGACCCTAAAACAACCCCGCAGCTACAGCCACCAGGAGAGGAGGGAAGCCAGCAGCGGTGTGGGAGGAAGGGGGGGAGCTAGGGCAGTAGGGGGAATCTATGCTACACATAGTGATTAGGGTGTGCCTGGGCACACCTGGCACACCCTGTGCGCACACCTATGCCTGCTCCCAAACGTAACACTTCTCTTTGCCACTCCCGCCATAGTGGGTTCAGTGTACCCGGACAGGCCTCTCTCACTCTCTCACTCCGGCAGCCGGAGTATCACTCGGACAATGATAGGAATAAGTCTCTGCCACGGACCCTCCTTGGTGAACTTGAACTTGGGAGAAAGTCTCTGCCACAGACTCCTCTCAAAGAGCCTTAGAAGATACCTCTGCCTCAGGTCCTCTCTGGGTTGGATTATTGGAGATATGCCTCCTTACTTGAATTACGTCTGGATCTCCTTCAACTTGTCGCCCAGGTACCGACCGACAGGTGATCAGTCCCGCAGTGTCCGGCTACCTCGATCCCCGGTGGTTTTCGTCCAAGCCCTATTGGACTGCTAGCCTCTCAATGGCGCTCCTCGGACCGACGCCCCACCGAACAGCACCCAGCTTGGGATCTTCAAAAGAGGGAACCCAGTTGCTCACTGGATCCCCATCACTAGTTCAGATGCTCCGGGCCAACATGGCCCCCAGAACCAGGAACACCGTGTGGCACGCACGCCCCGGCCAGGTAGGCCATAACGCTGGGGCGCTGTGATGTGGCCACCCTAAAGGTGGGTGCCACACTGGACGAAGAAGACCAAGAACCAATGGCATCTGTCCCATAAATACCCCTCCCCAGCATGCACAGTGAGGATAAACCCTCGTGATTGGCTGCTGGGAAGAGAACCCAAACCTCGACTCCACTGCTGCCACCTGCAGAACCGGAGTTGGAAGAACACCCCAGCACAGCAGAATGGGCTCACAGCACAGCCAAGCTGAGACAGAGACCGCAATCTGGATCAGAGTTTAAGTACACTCTGATCTATACTTAAATTTGACTAGCACCTGTACTATAAAGTACATGGGCGCTACACACTCCCCCTACCTGAATAGACACTGTCCCCAGTGTCCCAAAAGAGGGCATTCAATCCTGATTACCCGACCTGAATCTGCACAACAACAGAAAAAGGACAGTAGAAAGAAGAGAATAGAAAAATACAAACGTTTTTTAACCGGTTGCCGACCGCCGCATGTATATGTACGTCCACAGAATGGCACTTAGAGGCATATGGGCGTACATGTACGTCCCCACCTTTCCGCGGGTCAGGGGGTCCGATCGGGACCCCCCCCCTGCTACATGCGGCGGTCGGATACCCGCGGGGAGCGATCCGGGATGACGGCGCGGCTATTCGTTTATAGCCGCTCCATCGCGATCGCTCCCCGGAGCTGAAGAACGGGGAGAGCCGTATGTAAACACGGCTTCCCCGTGCTTCACTGTGGCGGCTGCATCGATCGAGTGATCCCTTTTATAGGGAGACTTGATCGATGACGTCAGACCTACAGCCACACCCCCCTACAGTTGTAAACACACACTAGGTGAACCCTAACTCCTACAGCGCCCCCTGTGGTTAACTCCCAAACTGCAACTGTCATTTTCACAATAAACAATGCAATTTAAATGTATTTTTTGCTGTGAAAATGACAATGGTCCCAAAAATGTGTCAAAATTGTCCGAAGTGTCCGCCATAATGTCGCAGTCACGAAAAAAATCGCTGATCGCCGCCATTAGTAGTAAAAAAATAAATAAATAATAAAACTATCCCCTATTTTGTAAACGCTATAAATTTTGCGCAAACCAATCGATAAACGCTTATTGCAATTTTTTTTACCAAAAATAGGTAGAAGAATACGTATCGGCCTAAACTGAGGGAAAAAAAATGTTATATATGTTTTTGGGGGATATTTATTATAGCAAAAAGTAAAACATATTGAATTTTTTTCAAAATTGTCGCTCTATTTTTGTTTATAGCGCAAAAAATAAAAACCGCAGAGGTGATCAAATACCACCAAAAGAAAGCTCTATTTGTGGGGGAAAAAGAACGCCAATTTTGTTTGGGAGCCACGTCGCACGACCGTGCAATTGTCTGTTAAAGCGACGCAGTGCCGAATTGTAAAAACCCCTTGGGTCATTTAGCAGCATATTGGTCCGGTCCTTAAGTGGTTAAAGCAGCAAATAAGAGTGACACCGCAGCCATGAGGCCTTCTTGTAGTATCTTGGATCCTGCAGAGCGACAATGCCCCCTCTGTGGTAAGTAGTAGTAATAGAGAAAACTCGATCCACCTTCCCGGGACATTTAAGCACCACTCTATCGCTAAAAATGTACCTGTCAGGACTCCAGTCTCTCAGACAATCTTCAAACATGTGGCCAGCGTAATTAAATGCCCGTTCAGAATTGCGGTCCGCCTTGGATACTCCCAAGTGCTCCCAGATAGCATTCTTGTACCAGTCCTCTCTCATCGTCTCAATCAGGGTCATGAGATGAGGGGGGGCGTAGGGCGGCTCGGCTGCTCTAGTCCTGCAAAGGGAACTGCGTTCCTGCTGTGAAAAAAGTGCAGGGACTCTGCTCCCACGCGTTCCCGCAGGACTTGAGCCCTGATATGATTAGATAGATGTAAATAGACAGACAGACAGACAGATAGATAGATAGATAGATAGATAGATAGATAGATAGATAGATAGATAGAGAGATAGATAGATAGATAGATAGATAGATAGATAGATAGATAGATAGATAGATAGATAGATAGATAGATAGATAGATAGATAGATAGATAGATAGATAGATAGATAGATAGATAGATAGATAGATAGATAGATAGATAGATAGATAGATAGATAGATAGATAGATATGAATAGATGGATGGGAAGTATTCTCAGGATCGGATATGTGATGCTTGTTCTATATAGAACAGATGTAGAAATCTCCGGCACCCTCTTATCACACACTCCTCTATCTTCCTGTGGGCCAAGTGTGAAGTCTGTGATTGCATACATGCATTGATAATGAGGCACATGGAGCACACGGCGATGTATGTAGATCCTCAGACTGGAAGCAGTATGAAGAAGATATATTGTTATCAGTCAGAAATTATTGTAGTTTCGGGTGACATTTCATTGGCCTCCATGGAAAATGTTCACAATGATATTATTATTATTTGTAACAAAATCAAGATATTAAGGCCTCGTACACACGAGGGGACATGTCCGATGAAAACGGTCCACAAGTGCTTATTTTTACCCTTACTATTCCTTTATATTGGCTTTTAAAATTTACAAATGCAGCAATATAGAACTTGGATGAAAGGTTTAGCATCGGGAAACACTTTTTGAAAGATAAAAAGTGCATTTTATATACAACTATATAGATCAGATCAAAATGAGGGACAAATGAGGAGGAATGAGGGACAGAGGGACATTGCTCCAAATTAGGGACAGTCCCTCGAAATCAGGGACAGTTGGGAGCTATGCCACCACCATTGGATCCAGTGCTCCATCTCCACCATTGGGTCCAATGCTCTACCACCACCATTGGGTCCAATGCTGCACCTCCACCATGGGGTTCAATGCTCCACCTCCACCATTGGGTCCAATGCTCCACCACCACCATGGGGTTCAATGCTCCACCACCATTGGATCCAGTGCTCCACCTCCACCATTGGATCCAGTGCGCCATCTCCACTATTGGATCCAATGCTTCATCAGCAATGATCACTACTCCCCCCCACTGACAACAAAGATACAGCATTATTCCTCCTACTGACACCAATTATGGAGCAGTATTGGATCCAGTACTCAGCCTCCACCATTGGGTCCAATGCTTCACTTCCACCACAGGGTTCACTGCTCCCCCACCACCATTGGATCCAGTGCTCCATCTCCACCATGAGATCCAATGCTCCACCACCACCATTGGGTCCAATTCTCCACCTCCACCATGGGGTTCAATGCTCCACCACCACCATTGGATCCAGTGCTCCACCTCCACCATGGGGTTCAATGCTCCACCACCACCATTGGGTCCAATGCTCCACCTCCACCACTGAGTCCAATACTCAACCTCCACCATTGGGTCCAATGCTCCACCACCACCATGGGGTTCAATGCTCCACCACCATTGGATCCAGTGCTCCACCTGTATCATTGGATCCAATGCTTCACCACCAATGATCACTGCCCCCCCCCCCCACTGAAAACAAAGATACAGCATTATTCCTCCTACTGACACTAATTATGGAGCAGTATTGGATCAAGTGCTCAACCTCCACCATTGGGTCCAATGCTCCACCTCCACCATGGTGTTCAATGCTCCATCTCCACCATGAGGTCCAAAGCTCCACCACCACTATTGGGTCCAATTCTCCACCTCCACCATGGGGTTCAATGCTCCACCACCACCATTGGATCCAGTGCTCCACCATTGGATCCAGTACTCCACCTCCTCCATGGTGTTCAATGCTCCACCACCACCATTGTATCCAGTGCTCCATCTCCACCATTGGATCCAATGCTTCACCACACCAATGATGGGACACTACTCCCCCCACTGACAACAAAGATACAGCATTATTCCTCCTACTGGCATCAATTATGGAGCAGTATTCCTGCCACTGACATTAGTGATGGTGTATTATTCCTCCCAATGATGTCAACAATGGGGCACTATTCCTCCCACTGATACCAATAATGAGACACCATTCCTTCCACTGACACCAATGATGGAACATTATTTATTCCCACTGATGCCAGTACATTTTCTTCTCCCACTGGACAAAATCCGGCCCCCCTAAAGTCTGAAGGACAATAAACTGACCCTTTGTTTAGAAAGTTTGGAAACCCCTGCTCTAGAGGTCGCTCAGTGACCACACTACATTTCTTAACAGCTGCGAGGAAAATTGTGGTCACTATACAGTGAGACTGAATAACATTTGCCTGGAGTTCTACTTGTGTCTGGCCGGAGATATTGGCCCAGATTCAAGAAGCAATTGCGCCCGTTTAACCATGAGTTACACGGCGCAATTGCTTACTTGCTCCGGTGTAACGAGTGCTCCTGATTCAGGAACCTCGTTACACCGGCTGCAGCCTAAAATCTGCGCGGCATAAGGCTCTTATGCCTCGCAGATTTTAGGCTGCATTCTTGCGGGGGCCGCTAGGGGGCGCTCCCATTGTGTATCAGCGTGTAGTATGCAAATTGCATACTACCACTGATTCACAATCTTGCGCGGGGCCCGCGCAAGCCAGGTACGGAGTTTCCGTACGGCTACTTTAGCGCAAGGCTGCCCTTTCTAATAGCAGGGGCAGCCTGTGCTAAAGTATACCGCCGCTCCCGCGTCGCGACGTTCAAATGTTACGTTGTTTGCGTAAGTGCTTTGTGAATGGCGCTGGACGCCATTCACGTTCCCTTTGAAGCAAATGACGTCCTTGCGACGTCATTTGCCGCAATGCACTTCGGGAAAGTTTCCCGACGGGGCATGCGCTGTACGCTCGGCGCGGGAGCGTGCCTAATTGAAATGATTCCCGCCCCCGGCGGGATCATTTAACTTGCGCGCGCTTACGCCGGGCAAATTTGCCGGCGCCCCCTCGCAAGTCACGGAGCTACTGCTCTGTGAATCGAGGGCAGCGCAAAATATTTGCGTGGGCGCAGGGCAAAATCGTTGCCCTGCTCCCCCGCAAATATAGCGCAAGCTATGCTGAATCTGGGCCATTGATTGCTTCCAAACAATGGAAGATCAGCTTTTTCGGGGATGTGGTCATTTCCAGAGAAAAAATCTGAATTCAGAGAGACAAACCTGGGCAGGTCTCCCCCTCACTTTCCATGAGAGCAATGGACCGATTTTATACATACACAACTTCCGACAGATAACAAACCCACAACAGCGCGGCCAACACCTTTACGACGTGTGTAAGCATTTTCTAACGCACGGTTGGTTTTCTGGCAAACATCGTGGTCTAATAACATTCAACGGAATTGTTATCACCATTGTTAAGCAGAAAAAAAAAGAAGTATCTGGCAAGTTTTCCTCTGTTACTCTGGGCTGAAACGTGCAAAATAAACAATTTCCCATCTTTCCGGAAATCAATGCCAACCTACAGCGCCATATTACTTTTTTACGACTGTCAGCTCTTTGGCCCTCGGAGTGCGGGGGGAGGGGGGGGGGGAGCCATCATTTAGAAGGGACAGAAAGAATGTGATTCAGCCGGTGTGTGTCATCCATGGAGGGCTCTTCTCTGCAGAAAACACAGGCTGGGGCGACCTGGATTCCATAGCAAGCCCATCCTCCTGTCCCCGGCCAACCGCACCCGGTTATATTTGGATTATTATTCTCAGTGAAGCATCTGTCGGTGGATGGAGAGGGAGGGAAGAGAGAATCAGTTTAGATGTAATATTTCCCTCTTATGTTTTCACCGCAAAATGAATTCTGAACTTTAAGGGGTCAAAAAAAACTTTCTATACAAAGAAAACATTGATAGATAGATAGATAGATAGATAGATAGATAGATAGATAGATAGATAGATAGATAGACAGACAGACAGACAGACAGACAGATAGATAGATAGATAGATAGACAGACAGACAGACAGACAGACAGACAGATAGATAGAAGAGAGACGGAAAGAGAGAGAGATGACATAGAAACAGAGGGAGAGAAAGAGAACGATAGACACATGCATACGATAGATAGATAGATAGATAGATAGATAGATAGATAGATAGATAGATAGATTTATCATGATATAGATAGATAATGATAGATGAATAGAGAGAGATAGGTAAATAGAGATAGATAGATAGATAGATAGATAGATAGATAGATAGATAGATAGATAGATAGATAGATAGATAGATAGATAAGATAGATAAGATAGATAAAAGGATAGATATGTAAAAGGACATTATAGATTGACAATATGAGAGAAAGATATATAGATAGATAGATAGATAGATAGATAGATAGATAGATAGATAAATAAATAGAGAGAGATAGATAGATAGATAAACAGATCGATAGATAGCTTTATACTGATAGATAGATAGATAGATAGATAGATAGATAGATAGATAGATAGATAGATAGATAGATAGATAGATAGATAGATAGATAGATAGATAAAAGGATAGATATGTAAAAGGACATTATAGATTGACAATATGAGAGACAGATATATAGATAGATAGATAGATAGATAGATAATGATAAATTAATAGAGATAGATAGATAGATAGATAGATAGATAGACAGACAAACAGATCAATAGATAGCTTTATACTGATTAATAGATAGATAGATAGATAGATAGATAGATAGATAGATAGATAGATTACATTGTAGATTGAAATTGAAAGATGGATAAATACATAATATAGATAAAAGGATAGATATGTAAAGGACAATATAGATTGACAATATGATGGACAGATAGATTGATAGATAGTTAGATAGATAGACGGATAGATACATACAATAGATAGATAGATAGATAGATAGATAGATAGATAGATAGATAGATAGATATATAGATAGATAGATAGATAGATAGATAGATAGATTGCATGCTAGATCTACATAGATAGATAATATAGATAAAAGGATAGATGTGTATAGGACATTATAGATTGACAATATGAGGGATAGATATATAGATAGTTAGATAGATAGACAGATAGATAGATTACATTGTAGGTTGACATTGATAGATAGATAGATACATACATAATATAGATAAAAGGATAGATATGTAAAGGATGTTATAGATTGACAATATGATGGATAGATAGATAGATAGATAGATAGATAGATAGATAGATAGATAGATAGATAGAATGATAGATAGATAGATAGATAGATAGATAGATAGATAGATAGATAGATAGATAGATAGATAGATAGATAGATAGAATGATAGATAGATAGATAGATAGATAGATAGATAGATAGATAGATAGATAGATAGATAGATAGATAGATAGATAGAATGATAGATAGCTTTATAATGATAGATGTATAGATAGATAGATACGTACATACATAATATAGATAGATATATAAATCACATTCTAGATCGACATTGATAGATACATAGATAAATTGGTCCTTCACTAACAGAGACTACCGTTAGTTGTACCACAACACTGCAAACAACGGGTAACCACGGAGTGACCTTTGTATCGCATTAAAAAACCCCATCATGTTATTTTTTTTGCTCTCTGTACCATTTGCGGAAATTTCCCTCCACCTTCTATCCCAGAGACACAACAGGAAGTTAGAGGAAATCTCCTATAAGAAAAAAATGTGCTGGGTCACAACAGAGAACTTTACCTGTTTAGTGAACTGCAGCAAGTCCAAGCATAGTGAGGCACACAAGTCCCCTTAAAATGACACCAACCAATCAGGATAAGCAACCTGTCCAATAAACTACAGACATCAAGAAGCAGAGTGAGGAGAAATAAGCATGGATACCAATAACACTGGAAATGCACAGACACTCCCATGTTATAAATATAAATATAAGCCATTATTATATTGTAATATTAATATATATATATATATATATATATATATATATATATATATATATATATATATATATATATATATATATATATATATATATATATATATATATATATATATATTATAATATATTACATTTTGTATTGTATTATTTATTATATTATATATTATATTTTGTATTGTATTATTTATTATATTATATATTATATTATGTATTGTATTATTTTATATATAATGTTATATTATTTTATATTATGTTGATAAATTCTTAGGTATCTTCCTGACATCCATTAAAACTGAAGAAGTGGCTTAGTGAAGCTACGCAACGTCTTCAGCATCACAGAATAAGTCCAGTTGAATTTGACCAATCACTGTTAGACATACCATGGCCTGGAGATATGAGAACCTTCACACACAACATTCCTGTCCTGAAGAAGCGGTTGTCACCACGAAACATGTAGAGGACTTGCTATGCATCGAGAATTAATTTCATCTTGTGCCCTCGGTATAGCCTGGGGATACTATATTACCAACAATACCAACTTGAAAAATATATGTTTTTGCAATGATTGTTTTTATTCATGTATATGAGTATGTGTCCTTTTTTAACCACTTCATTACCAATTTTCAGGTTTCAGCGCTGACGCATTTTGAATGACAATTGCGCGGTCATACAACACTGTACCCAAATTATATTTTTATCATTTTTTTCCCACAAATATAGTTTTCTTTTGGTGGTATTTGATCATCTCTGCAATTTAAATTTTTTGCGCTATAAACAAAAAAAGACAAACAAATTTAAAAAAAAACACAATATTTTTAACTTTTTTTTATAATAATATCCCAATTAAAAAAAAAAAATTTCCTCAGTTTAGGCCGATACGTATTCTTTTACATATTTTTGTTAAAAAATAATTGCAATAAGCGTATATTGATTGGTTTGCGCAAAAGTTATAGCGTCTACAAAATAGGGGATAGATTTATGAATTTTTTTTTTTTTTTTTACTAGAAATGGCGGCGATCTGTGATTTTTTTTTTGTCAGGCCTGCGATATTGCGGCAGACATATCGGACACTTTTGACACTATTTTGGGACCATTCACATTTATACAGCGAGCATTGATGCATTGATTACTGTATACATGTGACTGGCAGGGAAGGGGTTAACACTAGGGGGTGAGGAAGGGGTTAAATGTATTCCCTGGGTGTGATTCTTACTGTGTGGGGGAGGGGGGTGACTGGGGGAGGTGACCGATGCTGTGTCCCTATGTACAAGGCACACAGCATCGGTCTCCTCTCCTCTGACAGGACGTGGAGCTCTGTGTTTACACACAGAGCTCCACGTTCCTGCTGTCGCCGCCGATCGCGGGTACCTGGCGGACATCGCGGCCGCCAGGCACGCGCATCGGCATCTCAGCGATGCGCCGGGCACAGTTTTTCCCCTGCTGCGCGCCCCTAGCGGCGCGCGCGGGGAATGCAAATAAAAGGACGTCCAGGGACGTCCACCCGGCAGATGAGAGCCGCGCTGTGGACGTCTTTGGTCTACAGCGCGGGTCTTAAGTGGTTAAAAAATTTTTGTTTAAATAAAATGTAAGTTATTTTACCACGTTTTTGTTACACACTGGGTACCGAGATAGTCCATTTGCTCCCTTGCTTGGGGAATAGTAGGGGTAGCCCCTAGCCTTCCAAATTATATTTTATTATATTATATATTGTATTATTTAATATAATTATTTAATATAATGTAATATTTTATATATTATGTTATATTATGTTGATAAATCATTTGGTATCATCCTAACATCCATTAGAACTGAAGAATTGGCTAAGTGAAGCTACAAAGCGTCTTCAGCGTCACGGAATAAGTCCAAATAAATTTGACTAAATACTGCTAGATACACCGAGGCCTGGAGATAGTCTACATGTATGAAACACTTCTGCTGGGCTTTGTTAAATGCAATTACATGACTAAAAAAAAACACTTCTGCTGTGCTTTGTTAAATACAATTACATGGCTAAAAAAAAAAAAAAACATCTGCTGGGCTTTGTTAAATACAATTACATGGCTAAAAAAAAACTTCTGCTGGGCTTTGTTAAACACAATTACACGGCTAAAAAATCTTCTTCTGGGCTTTGTTAAATACAATTACATGGCTAAAAATAACATTTCTGCTGGGCTTTGTTAATTACAATTACATGGCTAAAAAAAACTTCTGCTGGGCTTTGTTAAATACAATTACATGGCTAGAAATAAAACTTCTGCTGGGCTTTGTTAAATACAATTACATGGCTAAAAAAAAACTTCTGCTGGGTTTTGAAAAATACAATTACATGGCTAAAAAAACTTCTGCTGGGCTTTGTTAAATACAATTACATGGCTAAAAAAAACTTCTGCTGGGCTTTGTTAAATACAATTACATGGCCAAAAAAACAACTTCTGCTGGGCTTTGTTAAATACAATTACATGGCTAAAAAAAACTTCTGCTGGGTTTTGAAAAATACAATTACATGGCTAAAAAAAAATTCTGCTGGGCTTTGTTAAACACAATTACATGGCTAAAAAAACTTCTGCTGGGCTTTGTTAAATACAATTACATGGCTAAAAAAAACTTTTGCAGGGGCTTTGTTAAATACAATTACATGGCTAAAAAAGAAAAACTTCTGCTGGGCTTTGTTAAATACAATTACATGGCTAAAAAAGAAAAACTTCTGCTGTGCTTTGTTAAATACAATTACATGGCTAAAAAAAACTTCTGCTGGGCTTTGTTAAATACAATTACATGGCTAAAAAAAACTTCTGCTGGGCTTTGTTAAATACAATTACATGGCTAAAAAAACACCTTCTGCTGGGCTTTGTTAAATACAATTACATGGCTAAAAAAGAAAAACTTCTGCTGGGCTTTGTTAAATACAATTACATGGCTAAAAAAAACTTCTGCTGGGCTTTGTTAAATACAATTACATGGCTAAAAAAAACACCTTCTGCTGGGCTTTGTTAAATACAATTACATGGCTAAAAAAGAAAAACTTCTGCTGGGCTTTGAAAAATACAATTACATGGCTAAAAAAACTTCTGCTGGGCTTTGTTAAACACAATTACACGGCTAAAAAAAACTTCTGCTGGGCTTTGTTAAATACAATTACATGGCTAAAAAAAAACTTCTGCTGGGCTTTGTTAAATACAATTACATGGCTAAAAAAACTTCTGCTGGGCTTTGTTAAATACAATTATATGGCTAGAAATAAAACTTCTGCTGGGCTTTGTTACATACAATTACATGGCTAAAAAAACTTCTGCTGGGCTTTGTTAAATACAATTACATGGCTAAAAAAACTTCTGCTGGGCTTTGTTAAATACAATTACATGGCTAGAAATAAAACTTCTGCTGGGCTTTGTTAAATACAATTACATTCTTTTACATATTTTTGTTAAAAAAAAAATCGCAATTAAGCGTATATTGATTGGTTTGAGCAAAAGTTATAGGGCCTACAAAATAGGGGATAGAGTTATGAATTTTTTTGTATTTTAAATTTTTTACTAGTAATGGCGGCGGTCTGCGATTTTTTTGTCAGGCCTGCGATATTGCGGCAGTGTATGCAGCCTCAGACTCGGCATACACAAGTGTCAGATGTAAAACTGCGCCAAACACAAGGCACGCAATGCTTAATTCTGGCCCTCGTGGCTTGTGTCTCCGATCTACTGTCGAGATCTTAGTTATGGCAAGCTTAGTACAATCCAATTTAAATTTTTTCCAAACTTTGGTTTACCTGGTTCATCAATTGTCACGAGTAACTGCATAGTTATTTAGAGTTATGATCACTGGATTGGACAATCTGGCATTGGACTAAATGGTGGGCTTTACATCTTTACCCAGAGCTGGACAAATCCCAGGAGCCAGGTTGGCCAAGGCTCCCTAAAAATTAAATACAGCACCCAACATTTGAGGCCTCCTCTAGTTGTCATCGATGAAGCTGGCTTCCAAAAACAATCCTGCCGCCCCTCCTGCGAGCTCAGTGACGTGCCCGCGGGACCCGCAGACTCAATGTACGCCGGTGTCCTGCGATCGCGTCACTGCGTAAACAAAGCATCTCCCTGTTCTGCCTAGTG